>NW_023604861.1:47291524-47306524 GCF_014898055.3 Talpa occidentalis | reverse complement strand
CACAACTAATAGATACAGTCTTGGACCCATGAGCATCACACTGTGTTACAGAATTATACTCTAATCTATTTGGACATCTACTATGGTTTTGTAATTTAAAAATTACAAAAAGAAATTGGTGATGGGGTTGAGGATGCTGTGGTAAACTTATACACCATACATGAAAGAATTCTAGATGTGGGTTTATATCCCTTACCAGCTATATGCTTTTTCTTTGGGGGGGGGGTCACTTAATCTTTCTGAGCTTCAATTTCCTATAAAAATAGAGATACCAACATCTACTTCACTGAGTTGTTTAAATGAATAAAGTCTAGCATGTGACAGAGTTTGGTAAAAACTGAGCATTATGTAAAATGTAAGGGATTATGATCATAAAATTATAAGACAAATTTTATGTATAATCTTGAAAGGTAAAATCATCTCACAAATAAACTCCCAGTGGATTGGCTGCAATGTGGATTATTACAGCCCCCACCCAGCGTAGAGCCCCAATTGCTGGGTGCAACCTGTTCTACCATCCTTGGTGACCCTACCTCCCTTGTGTCTAGTACATACTAGGTGCTCAATAACTGTTTGTTGAAAAGTCCATTTATGAAGGATGTACATTCTACTGTTATGGGCCGGAATGCTCAATTAGGTCAAATTGTTTGAGAGCACACTTCAGGTCTTCATGGTCCTACCAGCTACTTGTTCTATCAACGCTAAGAGAGGAGTGCTGAATTCTCCAACCACCATTGTGTAAGTGTCTATTTCTCCTTTAAATTCTATCTCCTTTAAATTCTAATGAATGGACTGAAATTAAGGACTAAGTTTTCTTCTTGGTGCTTCATGCAGATGCCCAGCTTTGCCCAAGATCTCTGATCAGGTCTCAGTTTACTAACCTTTAAAATGCAGCAGAGAGGCTACAATCACTAAGATCTGGATGAGCTTGAAATGCTCTGACCCTGCTGCTACACACAGAGTTCTCAGAACCTGGTTTGATGAATGAATCCTTCTCCCCCTCTGCACGCAGCACCTTGGCTAGAATGCTCTAATAATATACTGGACTTTGTCCCAGGTTCCTGGCACAGTGTGTCTAAAATTCTTTCAATTTCCTAAGTGCTAGGAGTATCTTTCCTTATTCATAATGAATTCCTTTTTGATCACACTTGAGTTTATGCTAACCAGGTGACTCAGGGTGAAGCCCCCTAGATGACCTCAGGAGGGGGTTGGTCACCAGAAAGACCAGGTGATTAGAGTCTTGTCCCACTCACTGACCTACAGGGAGAGGGGGAGCTGGAGCCTGGGTTATAAGAACTCCTGAACAAAGGCTCTCCCTGCTTCCAGTCTGGTGAACACAAGGTGCTGGCAGAGTGGCACATATGGAGAGAGTATGGAAGCTCAGGTCCCTCCAACTACCTGCCCTATGCATCTCTTCATTGCCTTCAAAGGTTGTCCCTGAGTTACATCCTTTATAATAAAGTGATGAAGGTAAGCAAAGAGTCTTCCTGTATCCTCTGAGTCATCCTTATGAATTATTGAGCCTGATATTAAAAAAAGAAACAACAGGCCTGAAATGGAGTCATTTATGACAACCTTTACCATGATTTAATACCTAACCTAAATCCAGTTTGAGCTTCTCCCCAAAGTGGAATTTTATTTTTATTTTTATTTTTTTTTAAATAAGATGGGTTCATCATTATTTTTATTTTATTTTATTTTTTTAATTTTATAGAGGCATGTTTATTTATTTATTTGTTTGTTTGTTTTGTTTATACATGCACTGGGTACAGTCAGAAGCGCGGGAGGGTGAGAGAATTCACCAGCCAGAGCGGGGAGCAGAGCAGGCAGAAGGACCGAAGTACACTGCTGAGGGGAGCAGCGGGCGGCAGGAGAGGTCTGCACGCCATGTGGGACCCTCCTCCGGTGGCCGGAGAGCAGCTGGGGATCAAACCAGTGCTGCAGAGGCTGCGGGCAGCTTCGCAACCCAGCGCTCAACCGCTGCGCCACTGGGGAGGCCCCCAAAGTGGAATTTTAAACCAACCAATCTGGAATCTCCTGCTCAGCACTAGTAAATAATTTGCATTTAGATAAGACCCTTGCCTTCAATTGAAATCATCTTTCTTTCTTGTCCCACCTACTTCCTAAGTATAAAAGCCTTCATTTTGTATGACTCCTTGCTGTGCCTTTCTCCTTGCCAGATGGGAGGCTGCCTGATTCATGAATCATTTAATAAAGCCAATTTATCTCTAAATTTATCCAGTTAAATTTTATTTTGAACCTTTGAAGAGGGGGTGTGGGAACCTCCAAATTTACAGCTGGTTGGTCAGAAAGGTGGTTCCTGGGGTTTGCGAGTAGTATCTGATGTGAAGACTAGTCTTGCACCAGTAGGGTCTGCACTAACTCTGGAGAGTTTGCGTCTTCACTACATTGAATTGTTGGAGACCCGGCTAGTATTGGAGAATTGGTTGTGGCCGTGGAAAAATCTCCCACACATGTGATGTCAGAAGTGGTCTCAGAAAGCATCACTCATGAGAAGTCCTCAGAGTTTATCTGACAGCAAATTCCTACTTAAAAACTATTATAGGGGCCTCCCTGGTGGCGCAAGGGGTTAAGAACCACACTATGAAGCAATTCACAGTCTCTGCAGCACGAGTTCGATCCCTGGCTGGCCAGGGAGCTACCCATATGGCACGGCAGACCTCTCCTATTTCACCCGCTGCTCCCCTCAGCAGTGTATTTCCGTCAGTCTGTATGTTCTCTTCCCCACTCTGTCTATGGTGAATCCTCTCACCCCCTGTATCTCTGGCCTATACCCTGGCTCTTGTATGCATAAATAAATAAATCTTTAGAAAAAAAAAACTGTTATAACCAGGCTCCAATCAGTGTGGGATAACCCATATCAAAATCTCTGCTAGGGGGCACTATTCAAGGCACACACCATCTAGAAGATTCTGTTGTAGCTTCCCCAGACAAACTGGGATGTACTGTAAATATGAAGTGTCAGCAAATACACTGGGCATTTCTTTCTGTGGTTGGTTTCTGAAAGGCCATCTAACCCTTTAGATGGTAGCTCACTCAGAACTGCCATCCAGGCCTGTCAGGCAAAGGCAAAGGGAGGAAGAAGAGAAGGAAGGGAATAGTCTTCCCTTTTCACGGAGCCAGGCTGACCCTATGTGTAACTTCAAAGCAGACAGAACTTTTGCATGTTCCCTTTCTGTACCCTTTCCCACCCATCTGGGCCTCTCCTCCAGGCCTCTCCTGCTGCCCAGAGCCCTTGACCATGGGACCCTACCCTCCTAGACCTAGTCCAATTCACCCTTTTTCCCCTCTTTTGTCCTTTAATGTAGCTTACTGATTCTTTGAGGAACACCTGAGTAATTAAAAAAGTACCTCAAATATCCTGATTCTGTCATTCTACGGTGGGTCCAGGCCAGTATTTTTTTTTTGTGGGGCCCTCGCGGGTGGCTGGGGAACGAGCCGGCGCTGCGGAGGCTGTGGGCAGCCTCGCAGCCCAGCGCTCAGCCTCTGTGTTACCCGGGGAGGCCCCCTGGGCCGGTATTTTAAAAAGCACTCAAGGTGATCTCCAGGCTGAGCAGCACAGGTAAAGCAGATTCTGGCTAGATGCTCCTAGTGTTTGATTGAATTACTTACATCAAGGGGATGGCTCACTGGGGGATACTTACTAGTAGATATTGGTAGAGTTTAGTGCAGTGTTTTATTGACATGAAAAGTTAAAACAGTAATTTTTAGATGTGAGGGATAGACACTCCCTGTTCTGGAATCTGCAATAAATGGCCCTTAACTATTCTGATTATAGTTGCAGCTTCTTGCTTCTTCCTTGTCTGAATTCACAACCTTCAGAAATACCATCTCTCTTCCCTCCCTCCCCATCCACCATGGTCCCTTTTCTGTAGGGCCTTCATCAGATCCAGCCGCCAAGAGGTCTAAATAAGGGTAGGTGGGGGTAGGGAAACAGGACTGACCATCTTTCTTTCTATATGATCATTCACAAGTCAGGCTTGAAAGTGTAATTCTCTTTCCCCTTCAAGGGAATACACTGCAGGTGAAGACACTAGAATTTATGGATTTTACAGTTAACACTTGATGCACATATTCCCTTTCTTCTCTCAGGAACAATTTCTACAGTGGCTCAGTGGTTGCTGCTGAAGAGTTAGGGCTGCGTGGCCTGGCTGTGGGTCTGCCAAGACTCCGGCTTTTTACACGGCTTCCCCGCACCCCATCATCTTTTCATTTAGCAGGTGATTTCTGGCTCTATTTTAGCACTGTGCAGAAATCAAATAAGACTTACATGCAAAACCCAGTGTAATCATGTGTGGTTCCTGCTGCATTCAGAAGCTTCAGGAAAACACAGAGAGAAGCAGTGTGGCTTTGAGCATGCCTTACCTAGTGGGTCACAGCAAACACCCCTAGACCGAAAGTTCATACACGGGGAGACAGGGTGGAAATCACCCCAGAGTGGAAGATTTTATCTTCTATCTTTAGATTCAAGGTGCTACATACCTAGTAGTTATGAGTTACCTTTACAGATGAGTCAACTGATCACCATTATCTTCTTAAATTGACTTTCCTTTTTATGGAGGGGAGCTGAGGGCAAAGAGGTTAACCAACTTGCTCTATCTGAACTTGGGTCATTTGCTTCCAAAGTCCCTGATCATTAAACCTCAGAACCACCTAGGAAATCACCCATTTCATGGAGAAGACACTGTACTTGTGGACCCTGAATTCCTAGGAGCTTTCCACACAGATTCAGCCATCACCACTCCTAGCAGACCTCTCTCAGAAAAAGAAAATCTGGGTTTATGTACTGGGCCACCTCCAGAAGGGGGGCCAGGCATAGGTACCCTTCAGCAGGACAGTTTGTTGCTCTGATCACCCACAGGTGAGCTTGGAAAGAAGAATTGATATTTATGGCTTTTCCACAGGGGCCTGCTTTCCTTAGAGGAGAGAAGAGGCCATTGCTGACTCATCTCAAGGACAAAAAGTCACAAGACTCACAGTGAAGAGAGAAGAAAGTTTTTTAAGTTAAAAAAAATGAAAAAACAGAAAAAATGTGTGTGGAGGCGGAAGCTAAGTTTGGAAATCATGACCCTGTGCTCTGTACATCCTCGGGATCTGCATCCCCGGGAAGTCTGGCCTGCGGGCTCCCTACCATTTGCATGGTGTAGGGTAAAGAAAATATCAGGCTTTTCTGCCCTTCCGCCATCAGGATAGATGATGGATCCTTGTCCTGAATGCATGCCTGATGGCGGGCACCTGGAATAGGGTGTGGGCATGGGTAGATGGGATTCAGCTGAGCTAAGACTGTGCTTTTAAGGGCGGCGTCACGGGGACAGCAGCAGCAGCAGCAGCAGCAGCAGCAGCAGCAGCAGCAGCAGCAGCAGCAGCAGCAGCAGCAGCAGCAGCAGCAGAGAAGCAGCCGAGAAGCCGCAGAAGCGAACGCCAGAGAGAACAGAGAGAGTGAAGACTTGCTGGGGGCTGGGAGGCTGGCAGGCCTCCCAGCCCCCCAGCCAGCACCCCTGCCTGCCATATGCCTGGTGAACCCCAAATAAAAAACCTGCAAAACTACTGAGGACTCAGACTCCTCCTTTACCCGGTCTGCATGGGATCAGAAAACCTGCACCCTGGCCAATCCTGCCCTTTACACATGGCCAGCCTGGAGAAAATGGCACTGTGCCACTAACCAAGGACACTCAGGTCTCTTCGCTCACAAGGAGGAGGCCCCACCAATACTTAGGACCACACTGGGTAGGAGAAATGGTGGCTCTCAGGAGAACAGCAGGCCAAGGGGAAGGAGCCATTTAATTCACCTTTGCTGACTAGTTCCCAGGGAAACAGAATAACAGAACTTTAAGAGAAAAATGGGATCGAGCAAGTGCAACATGGTAAATACTTGCTTAACCTTTGGCCTAGAGTGAAAGCCCTTTTGTTGGGATGTTTCCAGGGTGTGGGGGTCACCCTAGCCTTTGCAAAGTCTCTTAAGGGTCAGACTGAACCATACCATCCCACCAGCCTAAAATGAAGAGTTCAGCAGGAACTCCAACATTTTGAATCCACCCAGATTTGTGTTGTCTATCACCCAGGACCTCACAGCAGGGTATCCAGTGTCAGGAAGCCATGATACCTGCATCTTATCCACCCAGCTGATGCTTCTCTTGGGACTTGTGGGGCTGCCTAGTTGGAGGGGTGCTTGTCATAGCACACAAGTCAGACGTACATTAGAGCTGCCATCTGTAAAGAGCCCAGGCAGTGCCTGATTAGTTCCACTGCGAGCAGTTAAGAGACTGTCTATAACAACAGAAACGTAACAATGATGGCTCCCTGCAAGGCTCCAACAACCCACCACTGCGCAGGGGAAGACACTTCATTTGTCTAGGCAGGGCTGCTCTGGCTTATTATGTGAGGCATAATTGCTTTTGTTACACATTCATATGCATCAAGAAAAGACATTCTTTAGTTTCCTCATTTTCAATGCCCTACTTACCAACTTCATCCCTGATGTTTGCAAGTTCGATTGACAGCTCTTTTTCTTTCACAAGGGCACTTTCATTCTGAAAAAACAAAACGGATACCGAGAGTCCCCTAGTTTTATGCTAGATAAGCACTTTCATATGTTTAATTAATGAATCATATTAAGCAAATATTTGTAAAGTCTAGCTCTTAATAAGATAATATTCTCATTATATAACATCAAAAACTTACCAAGCCAAGTCTGACTCATTTATTTGTATCACATTCAATCACAAAGCTTGCAATATAACATTAGTATTTCCCATGGCTGTGCTTTTATCTGTTGTACTGCTATATACATTATCCTGCAATACTTTGCATGTCTGTGTCCTATACGCGAACCTTCTCTCATACATCATTATACACTGGTAATTATTATCATCACTATTATTAACATGAAACATTTCTCTTTGTAATAAGGCTAACACCTGCACTTAAGGTTTCCAAGTTTTTCTTTCTGCTCTCTGTATCAACAGGAGGAACAAGAGGAAAACTCAACGCATATTGAGGTTCTTATTTAGTGCAAAGAATGCCATTCATAACTAAATGACTGATAAGCTATTTTCAAATCAAAGGCATTCTATGATATAAATAGGTAAGTAGTTGAAGATGTGCTGAATTTGTAATCTAGGTTACTGAGCCATTGTAAACGTTTATATTTATGATCTTATTACTACTACTAACAATAAAAAATAAGTGCTATGTAAATTCTCTTCAATTGAGAAATCTACAACATATAGAGCATCCAAGAAAGTCATTCCTAAGAACACAAACAATTCCCAAAGCAAATATTTCCAAAAAGGGAATTCTGGGCCTCCCCGGTAGTGCAGAGGGTTAAGCGCAGTGCTATGAAGCTGTCCACAGCCTCTGCAACGTGGGTTCGATTCCTGGCTGGCCAGGGAGATACCCACATGGCGCAGCAGACCTCTCCTGTCTCACCCGTTGCTCCTTTCAGCAGTGTTTTCAGTCGTCTACCTGTTGTTCTCCCTGCTCTGTCTCTGGTGAATTCTCTCACCCTCCTACACTTCTGGCCTGTACCCCAGTTTTTGTATAAATAAATAAATCTTTAAAAAAAAAGAGAAGTCTGGCTAAAATGTGTATCAACTATGTAGCACGAACATTATCAGGCTTACAAATGTTCCTTCTTTATTAACCTCCTTTGACTTTGATTCAATGCCTTCAAAGCACCTGTGCCAAATGCAAAGAGACAACAATCACACCCTTGTTTCCACGTCTGGTGCCTTCTGACTTGGGTGACACATGTGCCACTTAGGGTTTCTGAGAGCAAATGCCCCAGGTTATCTAAGGGCATTTGCTAAGAAACATCACAATATTCATACTGCTAAAAATTCCTCTATTTTCATAATAAACAGTTATTTTAGTGACAGGTATCAACAACTCTTGATTCTTTTAAGAATAATGGAGCAATAACTCATGTTTTGTGGGACACTGAACCCACTCTCCCCATTTTATTTATGAAGTATTTTCTCTTTCCATGTCAGCCCACAACATTCATGCCTTTCCTGAAATGAAATGTTGGAAATCACACCCGAGAGTGCACATTTTCCTGATGACTAAGCCACGCTCCCTCTATGCTCTGCCCACTGCCCTGGGTTGTCTGAGGTTTAAATAAACATATATGACATAGTGTCACATGCTAAGTGCCTGCCACTTAGCAGTTTCCATATGTGTCGGTTGTTATCATAACTCCATTGTTCCCTTTTTTTTACTTGCAACTCTAGCTAAAAGGTGCTTTTCCATGTTAATGATTTAAATGTGTTTAGAATTTGCATGTCAGTCTTCTGTGTATTGTGTGTGTTTTTTAAATACTTCCTGGCTCCGATGCAACTCTAAATTCAAAGATTGAAGAACTCAAAATAGGGAAAGGGTTCTAGTCAGACTCAGCACATGGATTATATGCTTGTTCTAACAACAGTGTAACATGGCCACTGAAATTGAACTTGTTACTGTAACTTAAGAAAATATGGTATTCTAGAATGGGCAAATTTCAGTATTTACCCTGAAATAATCTTAAACAAGTGAAAAAACTAAGTTGTTCCTATTATCAAGAGTAATTGTGAACACTCATATCCACTAACTATAAAGCACAGGCAGAAAATGGAAATATAGTACTTATCATCCAGAAATAGTATTACTGAAGTGTTCACTCTCAGGGTTCCTGAGAACACCTGGAACTTAACTCTCAGGGTTCCAGAGAACACCTGTTCCAGAGAACACCTGGAACTTAACAAAAACAACATGCTAACTCTAATCTGTAACCTCAAGCCAACATTTCCCTCAACAACTTGCAGTGGCCCCTGTGGAGCACGACAAATCAATCCTCACTTTGCAGTCACATAGGAATCAGGGAAACATTTCAGGAAGGAGTGGCTTGCAGGCCCAGTGAAGAGGAGAGGCCCCCATTGGAGACAGTGCCAATGGCATAGATTGCTGATGAAGACCTTCAGACATGCAACAACTTGGTAAAAAGCTAACGCTGATGGCCTTGGCCAGGCCTGCCCCATCCATCTTGGCTTTATGAGAAACAGGAACAAGATTGAGAGGAATCAAATGAGAGAATGAAAGAAAAGAAAGGGAGGGGGTGGGAAGAGAGAAGAGGTAGAAGGGGAAATAGGAAACTAGGTGAGATTAGAGCCCAGGTACCCTCTCCTTTTTGGGAAGCACAGGCCATTGCGAGAGAGGAAGAGGGCTGACAGAAGAGCCATGCCCCCTTCACCCCCATCCTTTTGCAAGTGCAGGTTATAGAACCAACCAGTTTCTAACTACATTCATCAATAGCTAACCAAGAAAAGGTCAATTGTCAAAGATAACGAACCTGGTGGCTAAAATGACAAGAAAAGTGACTACATTCTGGCAAGGTCTGGCGAATGATCAATTTAAATCTTTTTTTTTTTTTTTAAAGAGGCATGTATTATTTATTTATTTGTTTGTTTGTTTATACAAGCACCGGGTACAGTCATAAGTGTGGGAGGGTGAGAGAATTCACCAGAGCCAGAGCAGGGAGCAGAGCAGGCAGAGGGACCGAAGTCCACTGCTGAGGGGAGCAGCGGGCGGCAGGAGAGGTCTGCGCGCCATGTGGGACCCTCCTCCAGTGGCCGGGGAGCAGCTGGGGATCGAACCGGCGCTGCAGAGGCTGTGGGCAGCTTCACAACCCAGCGCTCAACCGCTGCGCCAAAGGGGAGGCCCGCGAATGATCAATTTAAAGCTAAGTTTTACCAAACATTTTCTAGACGGCAGACACAGCTCTAGGTAAGCCCTTTTACTCCTCCAAAACTGTCAAGTGGGTCCTGGGTATTATTTTCCTTTATGGATGATGAAGCTCTCTGGTTCAGTTACCAGCCCTGCACAACAGCTCAGGAAATGGGAAAGGCTGGAGTTTTAATGTGTCCACACTCTTCTTTGAACACTAACACAAATTACAGAGTCACATCGAGTTCCAAATTACAATTGTATGGGGAATATAAAAATAAAATAAAAAAAAAAAGATCCAAATTCTATTGATTCTCAGATAGATCTGAGCACTTAATACTATGAAACTATTCATGTCTAACTAGGAGAGAGGCAGTGTCTGCTCCTGACCACTCTGTTTCAAGGAAAAAAAAAAATCCCCTGGTTTCATTTCTGCCCCACTCACAGCCTGCATTACCTGCACGTGTCCTCGTTTTAACTTGTCAGTTACATGTCAGGACATCTCCAGTGTTTGGATACTTCAGTATGGTCTACATGGGGCTGGGACTTCTGATAGGGTAGTCATTTGTCTTTTTCTATCACCTTTCCCTAACCCTTTCTGCTGGCCTCAAATCTATTCCTGCTGAAGATGCTGACACAGTGCAGTTCTGGCTCCCTAAGGCCGCCTCTGCAGGTTGGTGATGGCCCAAGTGGAAGGCCAAGTGCTTGTTTGTAAAATGATATCAACTCTTCTAATTTATTAATTCTCTGCATCAATTAAGTTACTTTTTGTTTTCTGCAAGGCAAACTGACGTAGGGCCACCCTGCAGTAGAATGAGTCAATGGCTGTGCCTGCAGGAACACTGCTCCTTAGGTAGAAAATGAACTGAAAGGGACCTTCTGCTCTATTCCTTGCCTCAAAAAGTTGTCCTTCTGCCTACCATGGGTCAACAGATTCCAGCAGTGGTCCTGTAAGGCCCTTAAATTCATGGTGAGTAGGAATAGGTGACCACAAAGACATCCTCTGGAAGGATGTCTCGTCACCACTTCCCTTTGTTCCTCAACCTGAGTCAGGTCCAGGCGATGACACAGAGGGATGACTGAAATATGAGCAAGACCTCCTCTGATGGCCCCGAGTCAGATCAGTGCTTCCCTAATGGGGAATGAATGGAAAATTCCTAACTCCTGCCAAGCACATGAACTCTTGCTTTCACTCCAAAAGAGCTAAAAATAGAACCCAGGATTAACCATCCAAACTACCCAAGTGATAAAGTCCAGAAATCACGAAGTCTAAGAAGGCCATTCCTCTAAAATTACTGCTTACTCTATGACAGTCTTCCCCTGAAATGGACTTAAAGAACATAGCAGAAGCTGGGTCTTCTTGCTACCTCTTTTATTTGATTCCATTCCTCTTCTTTGCACTCCAGGTTTTTCTAGTCTTTCCACAGCAGGCATCACATTCGCAGATGGAATCAAAGATGAACAATTGCCATGACCCAACCAACTCTCCCTCTGCCTCTCAAGCCCTAAATACCAGAGCGAGTGGGCCAGCATAAAGCTTCAGCTCTTCTGAGAGGTGGCTCTCGTGCTGGGGCACTCACAAACTCTTGGGGGATGCCATCTATAATCTCTCCGAGCTGCAGACACCTGGCAAAGTATGCAGCCTGCTAATCATTTCATTAAATTGAAGACACTCGATGTGTGACAAGTCCCAAGCAAGCCTGTCACACTCTGCTATTTTAACATGCTTGGTCAGTGAGCGTTATCTGCTGTGGTGGTTGATGCTGCCCATGTGAGCTTGGAGGTACAGATAGTGAAGATACCTCTCCTCACTAGCATTACTACACATGTCTACACCTGTGCCTCAGCCACCCTCCTAGAGTTAGGAACCAACCCAACAGCCTATTTATTATTAGAACTAAATACTGGGTGAAGCTGAGGTGCTTTTACGCCAACTAATCCAGAAAGTTCATACAAAGCAGCATGTATTCACCATGTGCCTAAGATGTGTTACACAGGATGCCAGGATACTTCTGCCTTTGAGGAGTTTAAGAGTCTCCCAGAGAGAAATGAAGAAATGATTATAAAATCATGTGACATAACTCAACTCATGGGGCAGAGCTGGCTTGGAGATTTCCTGAGACCAGCGGATGAATAAGTCTAAGGAGATGAAGGTAGCACCCCAGGCAAAGGCCAGGAGAGCAAGGGCCATCTGGGAACTCCTGTTACCACCATTTTCTCACTAAGTTTCTACCTCTGGCCTGAGATTTAGGATGCAAGAATTCTGAGTTGGTTATTAGTGATACTAATGACAATTTTATAAAATTCACAGTCGTTCTAAATGCTTTTCTCAATTCCCTCCCTCTGACCTAATTTTTTTCTTTAAAGGAGGGGCATGTATATATAAATTTAAATACATACACACACGTAATCCACCAGGCACCCAATCTTTCCTATCTTTTTAGCCTGCCCTGAAATCAGTGCAGATCAGGAAAATTCAACCATCTGCCACTTCTTCCCAGACTACATGAAAGAGCCACAACAGGGAGCTGAATAAGAAATCTATTGAATTCTGATATTTAAGGAAACATCCAGATGCTTTTTATTTGAGGATCAAATTGAAATTCAAAGTGAGACATGTACATGTGAAGTTACAGTGAGGTTAAGGAATATTTCATTGTTCCTAGAAATAATATTGCTTTTCACCCAAGATGTTATGAGTAGGTTAGGGTTCAATTCAACATGGCAGAACTTAGTCTCAACAGGAAACATTTTTCCTTTTTTTGTATTTCAAATGAACCAGCCCCAAGGTGACATCAAGGGAACCTAAGTCTTTAGGATTGGTTTCAGACCGCCTTTTGTGAATACTGCATTCATTTTCAATATTAACATTGTGAAGATTGGCCAGATTCATAATATAGCTCTGTGGAAAATTCCTTTGGGAGGTGAACTGACCTTTTGTTTTTCATTTCAGTTATTGTGGCTTGAAGGCAGCACCGATGCTAGGTTTTGATTTAGTCAATAAGTATTATTTCTTCCACACATAATTATCACAGGCCACTGTATTTTTGTATCTATTTTTCTACTGTGAAATGATTTTTAATATAGACTGGTCAAGGGCAAAATAAAATCACATTTAATGCTCTTAAATACATGCCAACGTCTGTTTGTGTGAAAGATGAGTCCAGTCTTATCTAACTTTAAAAGAAATCAGAATGACTAAATGTAAAGATGCATCGTAATTCCAGCCTTTGCCCATATGCATTCTGGGGAGAGTCACTGGTGACAAGATCATCTAGCTTACTTACGAGGCTCTAGTTAACAAGGGAATACCACACCAGACCTGGATTACTAATGACCAATTAGTAAAGACAGTGCATTATAAGACCAAAGGAGAAACAATGGGGATCCCAAGAAATACTGCCCAGATTCTGGATCTCAGAGTCAGCAAGAGAAAGGAAAACCAGGCAGTATTGTGACTTTTAATCCATGTAAGTATCAGACAGTTACTTGACCTTTCAAGATTCTGCTTTCCTCTAATCACCTTCCCAAATTTATTACTGACAGACTATGCATGCATACCTTGGAAGAACAGTGAGAGATGCTGTCTCCCAATTCCAATCCCAACCAGGAATGTAGAGAAAATGTTAATTCGTCTCAGATTACAGGCGACACAAAAGGTAAGGCTAGAAATAAGCCCTGGGAAGTATCTAAAGAGCAAGACAAGGCAAGTAGTCAAGCAAGGAAAGCAAAGGGGGCTGAGAAGAGGCAGTCACCTTGGCAGATAACAATGGCACGGCCTTCTCAACAGTATTTCAAGCTAGAGGGTGTTGGTTGGGTGTTGGCCTGGATGCCCCAGGCCACTGAACGTATAAACATGGCTCAAAATCTAGTCTCATCAAAATGTCTTATGAAGCTGAACCTTTGGCTCTAAAAAGAAATAACATGTTTACCAGGCTTGCTATCATTCCTTTCCTTGTCAGTTATATTTCTCATTGTTAAACAACAAGTTGGCAGTCCAGTTTATGCATCTAGTTTATTTCTTTTGATAACCTGATTTTCCTAAAAACAATTAGCTCTGGAAATTGTACACACAGAGCTGATGGTTTGTTATGGGGCCATACTTAGTGCACAGATAAACAAACTCTAGGATCTATTTGGTATCCCCCCAAATAGATTCCTAGGCCATACCTGTCCTTTAAAAATACCTATTTAATGAGTTGTTCTGCAAATTGCTCTCTGCTCAGAATCCCAAAATACATCCCTACTTAACTTAAGTTTAAGAAACTGGGTCTGGTTTCAGTCAAGAATGTATTTCCCCACATCCCCATGTGCTTGGGTTACCCACTGTGTTTACTCTCATCTTCCATCAAACGGGGCTAAAACATCTTCACTCACGCACTCCTTGCTTAGAATTACATTTTTTTCTCCTCACCTGTATATTAAAACTCCACCCCATTCCTCAAGTGCAATTCTTGTTCCACATTTCCCAGGAAACTTTGTCTGTGATTCCAGCACTGATTTCTCTGGAATGTCACTAAATTCCAGAAACAAGTATGGTCAGTATGAATAACTGTTAGTTAATTCTACACCATCAGTTACACTGATGTCTAATTGCTCTCTGTTACTGATGCCAACTCACTTGTAATTTGTCTAGAAAGGGTGGAAGAATAATTGAAAAATGACTGGCAAACACCACAAAGCATGCTATGCCTTTTTACAATTGTTTCATAGTGCCCACAAAAAACAGGGGCAGAGTAGACCAGCCATAAAAATTGTCAATGAACGGATTTTTCTTTAAGTGGAAAATACATATTCACAATCAGCTTTTAAAAACCATTTGCTCAATGTGGGAGGGAAATCAACAGATTATATACAGTGGAGGATTATGGGTGCTTTAGTGGAGTGTGTGGTGTGGCAATATACACCTGAAGAAGTGTGCACTTATACTCCTAGATTACATACAGTGTTGCAAACAATGTTGTCTCAATAACTCTAAGGCAACTAAAATTCTTTTTAGAATGTTAATTGGACACATTTTTAGTGATTTTATACTATATTCTATCATTTCCCCTAATAGATAAATGCTAAAAAGGACCTTAACATTTATATTTCTTAGCCGCATCTTTGAAACGGATTACTTAAAAAGTATATCTAGTTGTCCACACTCTTTTCAGGATTATGATCAAATGTTTACTTAAAACAATTTCCCTGTCAAAATAAAATTTTCTGGGGCCTCCCTGGTGGAGCAAGGGATTGGGGCGTGGCCTATGGAGCTGTCCACAGCCACTGCAGCATGGG
>NW_023604861.1:47264088-47291424 GCF_014898055.3 Talpa occidentalis | reverse complement strand
TTGAAGGAATGTAGACTCCCTGCTGTGGACAAAGTCATAAGGAATTTATTCAGGAGGCTGGGCATTCTGGATTGTTAGAGCTCTGAGCCTGGAGTCAATTTCTCTATAATGCAAGTGTTATTTTCATTAAGGAAATTAATAATTAATGAAAAGACATATGGAATTATGATGTTTGATAGGAAAATAGATACTTTAGTGTATTATTGACAAAATAAATACACTAATGTTAGTATATCAGCAGAAATTTATATATACAATGGGCCTCCCTGGTGGCACAAGGGGTTAAGCACAGCACTATGAAGCTATCCTCAACCTCTGTAGCACAAGTTCCATTCCCAGCCAGGAGATACCCACATGGCACAGCAGAACTCTCCTGTCTCGCCCCTGCTCCCCTCAACAGTGTGTTTCAGTCAGTCTGCCTGTTCTGTTTCCCACTGGTCTCTGGTGAATCCTCTCACCACCTCCCCCCAAACAACTCTGGCCTGTACCCCAGCTCTTGTATACAAAAAGAAATAAATCTTAAAAAGAAAAGAAAGAAATTTATACATATAAATATAAGGTAAAGTTATTAAATGCAAGAATTGTTATCTAGATATTCCTTAATGTGATTTTAAATAAAATATAGAAAAAATATATGGAAGTTTATATATAAAAATATATAAATGCTACAATTTACAATACTTAATTTGATCTAATTTATTTTTCTGTTGTTCACCTCACATGTATATTTAAATGTTATTCATACTCCAGCAAAAGGAGAAAGGGAGACACTCCTCCACTAATACAAACACATCAGCAAATGAAATCCATTCCATTCTTGTCCAATGCTCATTTCCTGAGAGCACACAGAGGCCCTGATAAAGTGATGATTCTCTGCCCTGTCTGGATGTTATGTTCAACTAAGGATCTTTAAGAATAAATGGATACTTAGGTCCCAACTGCAGAGATTCTGATCTTCAGGTTAGCACTATTTCAGGTTTACAAGATTCCCAAGTAATTCTAATGTGCATCCAAGTTGAAAACCTCTGACTTAAAAAAGCAAACCAACAGCAATAAGCCCCACTGAGAATTTATGAAAATAAAGCATCTAGGAAAGTATCTTAATAAGCTACAATCAAGCTTGTTCAAATCAAGAGAAAAATGTAGTATTTTGGTAGATCAAGAATGAAAATACTAACACCTAGTAGTTGATTAGAAATCTTAACCATCCTACCACTTAGCTCCTGGCTGGCATTTTACATACATCAGCACTTATATCTCTGAAAGACACACAGTGGGGTGTTCATTTGAAAGAGGAGACTCAGAGAAGTTGAGCCCTTTGCCCAAACCACACAGCCAGCAATCGAAGGGGCTGGGGGCTTCATCACAGCTCTGATGCCCAAACTTCCACTTATCTGCTAACCCACATCACTTCCATTTAAAAATAAAGATGTGACAGTTGTGCAGAACAATGCACAGAGCGATCTCACTTTTGTGAAAACAAACACATTCCTGAGCGCAGGCATGGACAAAGGGAGGAGGGCTGTTAAGCAAACTGTTCCCTCTCTTCCGTGGAGGGCTGTTAAGTGTATTTCCATTTCCAAATATCTCTACTGTTTGGATTTCTTTACAATAAAGGTGAATTCTATTTCTAATTTATATTTTATGGAAGCCAATCCTGAGGGCAGCATGAGGACTGGCGGTTAAGGGCAAAACTTCTAGAGATGGGCCAAGGAGGTGGCACGTTTGTTCTCTGACTTCATTCCCTGAAACCTTCCTCCTCTTCTCTGTCAACCAGGGATAATAATAGAATCTCCCTATTTTGTGAGGATTCTCACAAAAGGAGCATTTCCTATATTATATCTATATTTCCTATAATCAAGATGATCATCATAGAATCTATATAATTCTTTACAATGAACCATCTTGAAATTTCTTCCTAGTTTAAACCTAGCAAACAATTGGTGACTCCTATTTTTGTGAATGGGGGACCGAGGCCCAGATGATATGCTACTTCTGTGACTGCTTCCAAGATTCTGAATTCCTTCTGTTGCTCCAGCCCAGCTCTGCCTCTACACTCCCTGGAAATTCTTGATTTCCCAAGAAGTCACATTGGACAATTAGATCATTTAAAAATCTTGCTTTTGCTTTTCTCCATTAGGGCTTTTTAAAAAAAAAAATCAAAATTAGTCAAAATAAAAACAGCAACCATATGTGTCCAGAGAACTCTGTGGAGTAACTAAAGGTAAACAAGCCTCAGTCTGCATATTCTAACAGAAGTTTGCCTCAAGTGGCTTTTTCAAATCTGCAGGGTGCCAAGCCCCAGATTTTATCACATCTCATATCTACAACCCTCCTCCTCATATCCCTAGGCTGTGCCAGAGCTCACTGCAGGGGGCCAATAGCCCAAGCAGCTGCATTCTTGTTTTTAGCATGAGAGAGAACAAGCAAGGGCTGCAGATTGCTTTGTCCTCCCCGGTATCCATGAGGGGATGGAGTGCAAGCCACAGAGACACGTTTTAAATTACTTCTAAAAAAAAAAAAAAAAAAAAAAAAAAAAAAAATCCAACATGGAGCTAGTACTTCTGACCGATTATAAAATAAAGAACACCCACTTCCTGGAGGAAGTGGCCTGTAAGTTAAAGGGAAGGAGAGATTGATCTCTCTGCAGGAAGCAGGGAGATGCCCGTTCCCTCCATGGCCTTTCATTTGAACACGTAGCCCTGAAGACTGGTTCAATCTGAGTTAATTAGCAGTGACTCTGTAGGAGAAAGTTCCTGAGCAGGATACCGAGGTGGAAGGAGAGGCCGCCAGGGCGCACGTACAGACTGAACTGTCCTGCTGGGCCCTGACGACAAATGGGTTGCAGGGGTCTAGATTAAAAAAGTCCTGGTATTTAAGAGAAAAGAACAGACACGTTCAAGAAAACACACGTGCTTTCCCTCTCACACACACAGAGAATGGGAACACAAAACAAATGCCCCAAGTGAACTTATAGGCCAGATCATTAATGATAGGAAGTGCAGTGAAAAGAACTACCTCTCAAGAGTGACATTAGTAAATGCTGAAATGTTAGCAATCCATTATTAGCATTTTAGTCATTTGAGACAGTTGTGAAATTAAGGGGGCAGACCATCTTTGTGTAGAGGAAATAATCGGTTAGAGGAGAAAGTAATTAAGACAAGGAAGATGAACTGTTCATAAATATTAGAAACTGTTTATCAGGGTGTGCGTGAGGAGAGGACCCATGAATGAAAGAAGTCAAGGCCTCAGAGCAGTTTCCTGGGATGAAACAAGAAAGAATGAAACAAGAGGGCCTCCCCGGTGGCGCAGTGGTTGAGCACTGGGTTGTGAAGTTGCCTGCAGCCTCTGCAGCGCCGGTTCAATCCCCAGCAGCTCCCCGGCCATTGGAGGAGGGTCCCACATGGAGCGCAGACCTCTCCTGCTGCCTGCTGCTCCCCTCAGCAGTGTATTTTCATCGGTCTGCCTGTTCTGCTCCCTGCTCTGGCTCTGGTGAATTCTCTCACCCTCCCGCGCTTTTGACTGTACCCAGTGCTTAAATAAATAAATAAATAAATCTTAAAAAAAAAAAAGAAAGAATGAAACAAGAATTAGAATTAGGGGAAATGAGGGGTGAGGGGCAGTCTCTAACTCTTAGGGAAAAACTCAGTTTATGTGAACTAGACCTTACAACTATTTCATCTTATCTCCACAATATTAAGATAGCTTCTGGGCATCCTCTGGAGATGAGGAATTCGGAGACTTACAAAGATTAAGTAATATGATCAATTTGCGCCATTATTCAAAGAGGTAGAGACGGGATTTCAACTCACTTTTGCCTGACACCAAAGCCCCTCGCTCTCTCCTGCCCACCATATTATCACTGCAGGTGAGAAAAATCCATGGGACACCTGGGGGAAAAACAGCCTAAGAAAGTTGAGAACAACATGAAGGTACCAACAAAGTCTGACCAACCCACCCAAGGCCTTGACCTCTTAAAAAGGACTGGCTTGTGCTAGGGCCACGGGTGTTCTACGTGACATAGTCCTTGAGTAGGATATTTTAATATTTTGGCATATTGTCTTTCTGGGTGTGGTGCACTATTGTTACAGGTCGCACACCCAGAAACAAACATTGTATGAAAGTTGCTGCTTACCTGGAAACTCCAGGCACCAGCATTTTAACTGCAAGAGTCAGAGGGTCCACCCTGTGCAGGTATCTTGCTATAATAATAGCTGGCAACTGTCTGTAACCCAGGACTTTATGAAGATAACAAAGGGAAGTATTGAGAATGCTTGAAACCATGCTATGAAAATAAGCCCAATCCAGTTACCGCCAGTTGACATAATTTTAGGCAATAAATCTTAAATGTGTAGGATATGTAGAAAACATGTAGAACAGCATTTGGGCATAAACTCTCAAATTCTTTTTACTAAGAGGTAGGAAAAACTTTTAGACGGGGTGGCTGACAATCTTCTTTGCTCTATCTGGTCTGAATTCCTCTACTTCTTGGATTTCTAATTTCTGGGGATTTGTTGTAAGTATATTAATCTTGTCACCTGCCTCCAGTAAGATCTATATCTGTATGTTGGGATTTGTTCAAATTTCACTTTACACACCAAATTGTTAGTAATGGTATTCCTAACATTTGTTCTTTCTTGGAGGAGAGGAGTATTGCTCAGGACTTCTATTGCCCATGACTTCTACTTTGCAAAGGGCTTTTCTAGGTTTCTGAGGCCCTGCACGTATGAAATCCCAGTATTCTGGCCAGTGGTATTTTAATTCTATCTATTTTTTGTGGTTTGAAAAGAATAGATTCAGCTTCTTTTGACAGGAAGAGTGGCTTGCTTATTTGGGTGTCTCTTCAACCAAAAACAGATGAGGGACACTTCTTCTGTAGTCCTATTGCAAACCCTTTGGGTATAGCAGCTCAGAAGTGTTACTGTGAAATATTTCATCCTCAACATTGTGAGGGAGGCACTATGATATGCTGCTAAAGGTTCACATAGGTCTAGATTCTTAAAAGAAAATCATTCAGGTTTTGATGATTGGGGAACTAAATTTAGAGTCTTTAATTTCATTAAAGACATACTAGGTGGTAAGGTAAGAGCCTCAAACACCTACTTTCATTTAATCTTCAGGGTATCTCCATGAGCTGTGTGTTCTGTGTCCATCACACAGATGAAGAAACTGAGACTCCAAGGAATTAGCTGGCTTATACAAGGTCAAGGTCATACCGTCATTAGGCCCATATCTAGGATATTTTTGGGGATGATAAAAATATATATATAAGGGCCTCCCCGGTGGCGCAGCGGTTGAGCGCTGGGTTGCGAACCTGCCCGCAGCCTCTGCGGCGCCGGTTCGATCCCCGGCTGCTCCCCAGCCACCAGAGGAGGGTCCCGCATGGCGCGCAGACCTCTCCTGCAGCCCGCTGCTCCCCTCAGCAGTGTACTTCGGTCCTTCTGCCTGCTCTGCTCCCCGCTCTGGCTCTGGTGAATTCTCTCACCCTTCCGTGCTTCTGACTGTACCCAGTGCATGTATAAACAAAACAAACAAACAAACAAACAAACAAACAAATAAATAAATAAAATGCCTCTATAAAAAATAAATAAAAAAATAAATCAATATATAAAATTTACCATCTCCCCATTAAAAAATGTACAGTACAAAAGTATTTACATATTGTGATCTCTACAACTTTTTCATCTTTCAAGACTGAAACTTCTGGGCCTCCCTGGTGCCGCAAGGGGTTAAGATGCAACCTATGAAGCTATCCGCAGCCGCTGCAGCATGAGTTCCATCCCTGGCCAGGGAGCTACCCACATGGTGCAGCAGACCTCTCCTGACTCGCCCGCTGCTCCCCTCAGTGGTGTATTTCAGTACATCTGCCTATTCTGTCCCCACTCTGTCTCTGGTGAATCCTCTCACCCCCCCATACCTCTGACCTGTACCCAGTTCTTGCATGCATAAATAAATCTTAAAAAAAAGACTGAAATTTCCCATCTCCTCTGCTCCCTCCCTGCCCCAGTCCCCATCTGAGAACCACCATTCTACTCTCTGCTTCTATGAGTTCGACTACATCATATACCTCATATAAGTGGAATCATACAGCATTTGCCTTTTCATATCTGGTTTATTTCACTTACTACAATGTCTTTAAGGTTTGGCCATGTGTGGCAGGTGTCAGAATTTCCTTAATATTCCATTGCATGTAACACCACCTTTTCTTGAGAGGTTTAGGATTTTTTTTTTAAGATTTATTTTATTTATTTATGCATACAAGAACTGGGGCCTAGCACAGAGGTGGGGGAGGTGAGAGGATTCACCAGAGACAGAGTGGGGAGCAGAACAGTCAGATCTACTGCTAAGGGGAGCAGCAGGCAAGATAGGAGAGGTCTGCTGCGCCATGTGGGTCAGCTCCCTGGCTGGGGAATTGAACTCATGCTGCAGTGGCTGCTGATAGCTTCATAGTGCTGAGACTTAGCCCCTTGCGCCATCAGGGAGCCCCCCTAGTCAGTGCTTTAAATAAAAGAGAATTATAAACTTCACAGTATATGTAAAATGAAAGTGAAATGAGATTGTCCTGTTTTCTTAGTATTCCAGACGAAGAGATGGAGTGACAGGGTTCTAATAAAGATTTTCACTGACTTATACATCTCCAGGTGGAGCGCTTACCTTTCTCAGCAGACAGCACCCAGCTTCCTACTCCTCCATCCACCTTGCATGATCCATTACTGCCTCCCACCACCCTCCTACCCCCGGACACACCCTGGCCTTTCCCCTTCTCTAAGTCACGTACCAAGGGCTCCAGGACATCTCCAGCTGAATATAAATAGCCCTGAGACCTCAAACTCCCCACCCTTCCTTACCCAGTCTTCCCTGTTGCCCAACTTCTCTGTCCTCGTGGGCTGTGCCAGCGTCCTGTTGCTTCTACAAGTCTGAAGCCTCAGTAATCTTTGCCGCCTCTCTAGTTTTCATCACTCATTGTCAGCTGCCAAGGACAGCAGCTTCCTTCTCTACTGCCTGTGTCAATCTGTCCATATCTTTCCCGTCAACAAAAGTCCATCCACATCTCTTGACCAGGTCCCCAGTGGCTTTGCAACAACATCGTTCTTTATATCCATCCAACACACTTCACCTCTTCACCCTCATCTCTTCACCCCTCCCCTAATGAGAGGTCTTGCGCTCTCTCCCCATTTCTCCCGCTTGACCATGTTATTGCATGACACTGGGATTCTCCATAACCATCAAATCAAATCCAACTGAATACTGTCCTGTTCAGATCTTTCCCCAGCTGTGTATCCATTCCCTCCCTCTCACCTCCACCCTTATTGGTTGGCGCTGTTCTGGTTAATCCATGTACTTCACATTAATTTACAAACTGTGGGCATTCACCTAAGCCAGTTGTAGACCTGGGCTTCTCCTTCTTTTTTTTTTTTAAATGACAACTCTTATTTTTTTTTTTAAAGATTTATTTATTTATTTATACAAGCACTGGGTACAGTCAGAAGCGCGGGAGGGTGAGAGAATTCACCAGAGCCAGAGCGGGGAGCAGAGCAGGCAGAAGGACCGAAGTACACTGCTGAGGGGAGCAGCGGGTGGCAGGAGAGGTCTGCGCGCCATATGGGACCCTCTTGCGGTGGCCGGGGAGCAGCCGGGGGTTGAACCGGTGCTGCAGAGGCTGCGATCAGCTTTGCAACCCAGCGCTCAACCACTGTGCCACCGGGGAGGCCTGACCTGGGCTTCTTTTCCTTTCCACTGCCCCGTGAATCCTTCCTCTCTTCTTTTCCCTCCTCCTCTTTGGATTGCAGTTTACAGTGCAGATGGATTCCACTACACTCTCTCTTTTGTCACTCTGACCTTTCTCAGATTTCAATATTTTTAACCTGCTTCTTTTTTTTTTTTTAAAGATTTATTTTTTATTTATGCATACAAGAGCTGGGGTGTAGGCCAAAGGTGTGTGGGTGAGAGGATTCACCAGAGACAGTGAGGAGCAAAACAGGCAGGTCTACTGAAATACACTGCTGAGGGGAGCAGTGGGCGAGACAGGAGAGATCTGCTGTGCCATGTTGTCTGCTCCCTGGCCAGGGATGGAACTCGTGCTGCAGTGGCTGGTTATAGCTTGATAGTGCTGATTTTAACCCCTGTGCCACCAGGAAGGCCCAATAGCATAGGTTTAAATGAAAGGGTTCAATAATTCCAGATATCATATTGCCCATGTGTATTGGGAATGTGAACATGACATGGGATATGGAGAACAGGATGAATTTGTTTTTGAACATCAAAGTGAAGTTGGGGTTAGAGCAGCAGGAAGGCCAAGGCAGCTTTCTATCCTTGCCAGCTCAGGCTTGGACAACCTGTGGTGAGAGGTGGGGCTCCTAGAACGACAGTCCTGACAGTCATGAAGGACAAGGTCCTACCTGGGCATTTCTGGGGCAGAGGTTAAATTTCAGCTGTAGTTCACTCCACCATCATTTGCTTTGCCTTTTACAGGAAGGGTGCATTCAAAATATTTATACTTGTGTTCACAATTATCTCTCACTTTTTCATAGACATAGAGAAGAAATAAACCTAACTGGTTTTTAACTTGTTTGAATACAGTCCTTTTCCCACTCCTTCTTTGCTTTTAAGGCAAGAGTAGAATGTCTTAGTGTTGAATTAATAAGTCAATGATCATTATTCTGCAGTGATTAAGGTTTCATCTTCCATATGTTCATGCTTCAATTCCCCCATAGAATCAACCATGTATAGCACAAAAGCAGAGAAATGTGCTAAAAAGCTCATTATGAATAATTTGATAAGCTTATTATGAGCACATTTATTTCAAGTGATAAGTAAAAGTAAGTACCTCTTTCTACAATGTCTAGCACTGTGGTGATTAAGAAGCATTTGTGGAATGAAGTGTCTCAGTGATTATAGTCAAGTGTCTCTATCAATTTAACTGGATGGAATAAGTTGAAGGTCATTAGATTAATCACATCTGTCATTAACATCCAGTGTATTGCTGCTTTTACATAATAAGGCAACAGCTTTTAAGTTCTTGGCCCCAGTTTACCCAGATTGCTACTTGCTGTTCTTCGGGGAGTAGCAGTCGGGGTGGGGAGTGAGCAGGGATGGTAACAGAGATCCCTGGAGCCACTGACTGTGGGGTAATCAAATGCTTGTGCTCTGTTCACAACAAACAGCCAAAAATGAATCCCACATCATCAGGGCCTGGGAACTAGACAAGGGTCCATGCTCAGTATGGCCGTGGACACATGCATGAGGCTGAAGATGAGCAGTAAAGGTGGAGGCTATGGTACGTTTTGTATATAGACCCCCAGGTGATGTGACATTGACACAGATGAGGATAGCAGAACCATTTCCTTACTTTGCCTGTTAAAGGACAGCTAATTATTCTCTAAGATTATTTTGTGCCAGGGAAAGTCAAAAGTAACAGTAATAAGAACGCCCTTGTGAATGTTGTGGGTGTGCTTAGCACATACACATTCATAAACACCATCTCATTCAAAGCTCCTAAACACCGTAAGAGAGAGGTGTGACTGGCCCGCGGTAGAGAGTGAGCACTTGTGCCCCTCCCAAACTCACAGGTTGACATCTAGTCTTCAAAGTGGTAGGATTAGGAGATGGGCCTTTGGGAGGTGATTAGATAGTAAGTGGGAATAATGTCCTTATGAAAGAGTCCTCAGAGAGTTCCATCCCCCTTTACCATGTGAGGACACAGTGAGAAGGGACTGTCATGAGCCAGGAAGTGGGCTCTCACCAGGCAATGACTCTGTTGGTCCCCTGATCTTGTACTTCCTCATTTCCAGAACTTGAGAAATCAATTTTTGTTATGTATCAGCCACCACCCCCCTGCCGCCACCCAGCAACCGTCTATGGTAATTTGTTATAGAAGTCCAAAAAGACAAAACAAGATCCTTTTACAGATAAGAAGTGTTTGTGTGTAGTGCATAAGAATAGAAGTGGGGAGCTGGCTCCTTAAGGATATGCACTTGCTTTATTTTCTGTGCAATACTAACAGAATACTCACTTTGTGCTGTGTGCTTTTCTAAATGCTTGACTCAAGCTAACTTGTTCACTCGTAACATCCTTGAGGCTGGTCACTGCCTCAGGCAGGTGGAGCTAGGACTGTGGGTGCTTCATGACCAGTGCAAGTCTACTCTACTATGCTGTGCTTCTCTGCAAATCAGCAATGCAAGGTCACACCTAGCACCCGCACTCCACAACTCTGTAGCCCTCATCACCTTGATAACTATGTAATTATTGGTTTATTCCTACATCATTCCACATACCCACAAAGACTAGCTCTGTAATACCATTGTTTCCAAGACCCAACGCTAGCATATCACAAATCCTTAAAAATAAATGGTTGGGGCTCCCTGGTGGTGCAAGGGGTTAAGACACAACCTATGAAGCTGTCCATAGCCACTGCAGCACGAGTTCAATCCCCGGCCAGCCAGGGAGCTACCCACATGGCACAGCACACTTCTCCTGTTTTGCCTGCTGCTCCCCTCAGCAGTGTATTTCAGTAATCTGTCTGTTCTGTTCCCCACTCTCTCTTTGGTGAATCCTCTCACCGCCCACACCTCTGGCCTGTAACTCCGTTCTTGTATGCATAAATAAATAAATCTTTTCAAAAAAATAAATGGTTGACTCCAAGGATCTGTTCTATACATCTGTGACATGTGTAGAACTGAGCTGACAACACAGTTTTATAATCAATCTTTTGTTTGAAATTGATATAAGTATAAGAGACATTTCTAAAGTCTGAAATAGTATCAAACTGGTTTTGCCAAATAGCAACTTGAGCCATCATCTATTAAAAATGTACTATTTTCTAGGCTGTTTGTTAAGCACTTGATATGCATTTTCTCATTTAATTCCTGGAATGACTCTATGAAGTAGGTACCACTTAGTCTCTTTCCAACTTCATATGCATTGGCATAACATTGAGTTAATCATAATTTTGATTCAGGCACATTCTCATTGTTCCAGGCATGGCCCTCTATCTTTAATACTTTTCATTAACTTATTCATATTTTAAATAACAAAATAAACTTGCCAATAAACTTACCATACATTTCAAGAAAAAGAACATTGACAATAATTTATATCGAACTATGCACTCCCCACCTCCCATTCTCTTACATCCTCCACATTATACTACTCTTCAGAGTTTTGTGTTTCTCCTGTATTTTTTTCTACTGTATGCATAAATACTTCATTGCTTAATTTTGGTTATTTTGAGACTGATAAAAAAGGGTGGCCACACTATGTTCACTTCTATTCCTTAGATTCATCCTTGTTTTCACAAGTAACTGCAGTTTATTCATTTTCTCTGTTGTGCATGTTCTCCTGTTGATGGGTGTTTTGGTTGCTTTCTTTTTGTTATTATGGACTGTTTTTCTTGGGCATAATGTTGATTCCACAGAAGGAGAATCTGAAGCACAGAGAAGTAGCTTGCTCAAGATTTCCCAGCCAGTAAGGGGCAGAATCAGGATTTGAATAGAGATCTCTGCACCTGTACAACCTCTACTGTGTTTCCCAATAGGAAAAGATAATAAGAGGGAAAGAGCACATTTTCTTTCCTTATTTTACTAGTATAAAACAACCCCCTTTTTTATAGGAGAATAAAAACTTGTACATTAAGTTAATTAGCCTTTCAAATAAAATCATTTACCTTCTTAGATGCCATAGTTATTGACTCCCCCTAATTTTAAAAAGTGACATTGTCAGATACAATATATATCTTAGAGATCAATGTCCAAATAGTTTGACTTTACATTGAAGTCTGTTTAGATCTTGGTTTGGGGGTCTAAATTCCCATTGTCACAGAATCAACTTGTGTGTGTGCATTTTGAATGAAAAATCTAAATTAAAAAAAGAATGGAAAAATAAAGTAATATGTTAGTGTCTACAGTCTCCTTTAATGTTCCTAAAGCAAGATAACAAAACTCACCCCTTCAAATTAAAAAAAAGGTTTTACATGGAAATTAGCCCAGTAAAATAAAAGAACTTCTGATCGTAGAAGACATATACATACAGTTTTAAAATAGAAATGATTTGACTTATCTGTAAAGTTATCTTTCCAAAGAAAATGCTTAGTTATTTGGAATTTGGGGAAAAAATTAGGAATGAATACAATGTGCATTTTCATTTATACTGCTTGCTCTTTGAAAACCTGATTATTTATGTACTTTGGGTCACTAAACAATGTAAATTTTGAAAGTACATAGATTCTAGTTGTGGACCAGATTGAGGTCTGCCATAGCCACGGTTAAGTCCTCACACCCCAAATGGCTCCAGAAATCTTACTACCTCACATGCTCTCATCCCTGTTTTCCTTATTACAGGTCATTTCAGGGGCAACCCATTTCTTCAGCTATTTCTCACTTCTGTCTCCCTACTTCTGTGCATGTGGATTGGGAGCAAACAGATGTTTTTACTGTTGTTTACAAACATAAAACAAAAAAAAAGTTTAAGCTTATATAGCAACAAAAAGCTGAGAAAGAGGAAACGTATCTAACATACTCTCATTATTCTCATTCATTTACCTTAGTTGCATATTTCTTTTTCATCCTGGTCTATGTGTACACACACCCTCCATAGTGGCAATCAGGGCCATGTCTACAATTCCTTTTCCTGCAGTTCTTAGCTGGGGTTTTCCTAGAAGCAAAGCCTGAGACAAGGGTTCACACAAAATTATTTTATTTGGGAAGTATAGGCAAGATTGTTAGGACAGTGAGGAAGCAATACCGGAAAATCAGACAATAAAGTACATGCTTATTAAGCCATGGAAGCTTAATCCTCAAGGAAATTTGGGGACATGGTGCAAAACACGCATCTCAAAATTATTCTATTCTAGGAGTGGTGGAGCTGGGGCATTCATTTATCAACCCTCCACAGTCATTGTGTGAGAATTGCTGAGTAGAGGGGGATAGAGTAGCCAATTTCTCAGCTGTGTGTTTCCACAGTGGTTGGGAAAGAGGACCCAGGTTCAGAGGTGCTCAATCTGTACCTGGAACTTGCCTGGAACAAGTGAGAGCCCTAAGTGACATGGGCGGGCCCAGAATATTTGCCATCTAGCTTTGTTCTCTTAACATCAATTACAGGGTCAACTCTTCCTCTTTGCTTCACAGCCAGTCTTTACACTTAAGAGCTTAATCTCCACTTAATATTTCACAATGGAACCATCATTGAACTAGTTTGGATGTTTATATTGCTTCAAAATGGAATGAATGAGTTGGTAACAAATAGCTACTTCACTTCTGTCCCAACTTTAAAAGCAGGATGTGTATACCATGGACTAGAAATGTTATGTGTTCTTAAAAGATACTGGAAGTTCTCTAGTCAAACAAGCCAAGCATAACACCTCAGATGAAGACAACCTGGAGAATTGTGACCAAGTTGTCTGTGTAACCTGTACTCTGAATCAAGTGTGCTATTTACAGTGACACTTTAATTGTTGGTTGTGTTCATGCAATAGCTCTGCTTTGTTTTCAGAATTCTTAGGATCTATCAAAACTAGATCTACTAGGACCATGCTAGTGAGGAAACACAAAGATCAAATCGTTTTGTACCAAAAAATAACATTGATACAAAATGCCTGGATTTTGCTGTGGTTAACCACCAAGCAGCTGTGGCATCTTGGAAAAACCTCGTGCATCTCTGTTTCACCTGTAAATAAAGGTGTGTTGCAAACAGTCTGCAATTTCTACAACAGCCATTATTATTCCGCGACACCGCAGCCTCCACCCCTAGCCCCGGTCCACTTCCTTGCTAACAACTCTCTGATTTTATGTATATGCCACATCGAGAGTCCCTGTTCCCAGCAGAACCAGTCCTGAGACAACCCCTGGGGACAGGCATGTTTGATTTTAATTTCTTGTGGTAAGTCCTTTCTCCTTAACCACATATTCACTTTTCCAACTTCTTTGAAGTCAGGGGAGGCCAAGTGAAAATAATAATTCTGACATAACACTTTCCATTCCATTCTTTCAGTACTTTATGTATATATTAACTTCATTTATATATTAATTTTATGTATATATTAATATATACATGTGTCTATATATACAATAACTAAATATTAGTTATTATACACACATGTGAGTGTATTAATTAAATATGTACAAAAATATGTATATTTGTGTAGAAAAGAAACTCATTCAATTATCACAACAATCTCTTTGGTATTTGTACATTTTTTAAAAAAGATTTATTTATTTATGCATATAAGAACTGGGGTACAGGCCAGAGATGCGTGGGGTTTAGGATTCACCAAAGATAGAGTGGGGAACAGAACAGGCATATTGACTGAAATACACTGCTGAAGGGAGCAGTGGGTGAGCCAGGAGGGGTCTGCTGTGCCATGTGGGTTGCTCCCTGGTGGGCTGGGGATGAACTCGTGCTGCAGAGGCTGCAGATTGCTTCATAGTGCTGTGCTTAACCCTTTGTGCCCCCAGGAAGGCCCTATTTTTACATTTTAAAAGTACAGGTTTATATTAGGAAAAGGAGAAAAAGAAAGGGATCTGCATAGTCCCAGGGGGCAGGAGAGCTGTGAGCTAAGTATACTGTTATCCAATTTTAAGGAAGAGGAAGTTAAGAACATTTCCTAAGGTCACATGGCTAGTAAATGTTGGAGTAAGGAGTCTTACCCAAGTCTTCCCAGGCTTGTCTATCTCCAAGATCTATACTCCTCTATTATAGCCAAACAGCCAGACTTGTCTTTGTATCACCAGTCATCTCTCTTATGCCTGGATGAGCAACGGTTGGCCTTGGCTTCCCTACACAAACTTACTCATCACTGGTTCCCACAGGAGTTACCTTCTGGCTTTGAATGATCAAAATTTGTAGTTTCCTCTTAAGGGACTCATAGCCAATTATAAGCAGTTAAAAATCACAATACTGAAAGGTAGCAGGTAATGCTTATTCCCTCTTTTTCCTGCCCATTTAAGATTAGGCTCTGCAGGGTGAGACTGCTAGTAAAATTGTCTTCCCTCCACCTCCACTCTGTCTCACACACACACACACACACATGCCCTTGTTAAATGGTGTTTCGGGACAGCTCTCCTTCTATGTGTGCTCATTCCTCCACTTCCTGTTTGAAGAAACTTTTTCTCAACCTCATCCCAACCTGCTCTCAATTCTTTAGGTCACCCACAGCTATTTTTTCTTTAGTTTTTCTGTTGACTTTCACATTTCGGTCTAAGATATTCTGTAATCTTTCATACGACAAGGATAGAGTCTTTTCACTGAGAATCTTTTTTGTCTTAGCAGCAGACTGATACTGCTCTCATTTCCACAGGGGCTCTGCATCCTACCATCTGATCTCTGTCCCCAAAGGAGCATTTTCAACTGGCGTTTTAAAGACCGTGAAAATAACTTCTAATTTCCAGTTATCAGTAGCACGGTACTTACCAGAAAAGGTTTCTCACCCTTCACTCTGGTCCAGGCAATTACAACCACAGTACTGGGGAAAAAATAACTTGAGGTTTTGTTTTTTTTTTTTTTTTTTTTTTTATAGAGGCATGTTATTTATTTATTTGTTTGTTTGTTTGTTTTGTTTATACATGCACTGGGTACAGTCAGAAGCGCGGGTGGGTGAGAGAATTCACCAGAGCCAGAGCGGGGAGCAGAGCAGGCAGAAGGACTGAAGTACACTGCTGAGGGGAGCAGCGGGCGGCAGGAGAGGTCTGCGCGCCATGTGGAACCCTCCTCCAGTGGCCGGGGAGCAGCCGGGGATCGAACTGGCGCTGCAGAGGCCGGTTAGCTTCGCAACCCAGCGCTCAACTGCTGCGCCACCGGGGAGGCCCTAACTTGAGGTTTTGCTTGAAGGACCGCTTCCAGCTCATCTTGAGAAATCATATGGAATGATAATTTTCAGAACACTAGATATAGAAGACATTGTCCGGTTTTCACATGGGAAAAGGCTACATTACAGAACCCTTTGCTAACCCCTAAGAGTCATCATGAATTCACAAAAAACAAATCAGACCGTTCTGCTCTTATTTTCACGTTTGAGAGAGCTGGTAAATTAGAGAAGTAAGACTTAAACTCAGCTCTCAATACCGTGGTATGTGACAATCATGGATGGCTGGTGGAGTAGTTATAACTAAACTTTGAGGAATTATACATACATTCAGTCCACATTAATCTGTTTCAGCTTCTTAAAATATAAAAGAGAAAGCTTCAAATTGAGCAATTGTTACATTTAAATACTTAAAGTGCTGTTGTGTGGAAGAAGAATTAGATTTCAGAGGGCAGAGCCAGGAAAGTGTGTGCAAATCACAGGGAAGCAGCTATTTGCTCCAGAAAGAAAAGAGCTAATACTCAGGACAGAGTTTCTGAAACTTGGGTCATGTACAGGCTCATTAACAGAAAAAAAAAATTCTTGCAAATCCTTAGAAATAATTTTCTGTTACGTTTCTTAATTATAGGCATACAACTAGGTATGCAGTTACAGTTGTACACATTAATAAATTATATTTATAGGCCACATTTACAAATGTGTAAAGTACAAACAAAACTACAATGTCAACAATATTTATATAACTATTTTAAATATGAGACATGATGATGTTTTGCTGAAATAAATTCACAGCATGAATATGGCACTGATGACTTCTGTCTTGGACACGGAGAGCACTGTGAAAATTGTAATAAACCAAACCAAACACGTTTATTTTTCTGCACCCCAGAGATATTTCACTTCTGAAGCACACTATGATGTCACTTTCCTGTACCAAAACCGAGGTCATTTGTCACCTGTTCAGTCCAACTTACTCTTTTCTTATTGATCCTGAGCAGTTAAATTAGAAATACTCTCACAATATGTAATAAACGAACTAAGCACTAAAAAATATCTGCTGGTGGCTCTCTGATAAAAAAAAAATCTACTTTGTGAAAATTCACAGACTGTGTGACAAAAAGAGCGAACTCCAATGTCAAGTATGGGTTTTTATTAATAATATTCTAATGTTAAAGGTCATGAATGGTAATGAATGTGCTACACTAATGCAAGGTATCAATTACAGGGGAGACTGGTGTCAGGGGAAAACTCAATTTTTCTGTAAACAGAAAACTACTCAGAAACAAACAGTTGGGGACCTCTCTTGTGGCACAGGGGGTTGAGCATAGCATTGTGAATCTGTCCACAGCCTCTGTAGCACCAGTTTGATCCCCAGCCCGCCAGGGAGCTACCCACATGGCACAGCAGACCTCTCCTGACTCGCCTGCTGCTCCCCTCAGCAGTGTATTTCAGTAGATTTGCCCTTTCTGCACCCCCTCTGTCTCTGGTGAATCCTTTCTCCCTCCTGCACCTCTGGCCTATACCCCAGTTCTTACATGAATAAATTAAAAAAAAAAGTTGGGCCACCCTGGTGGCACAAGGGTTAAAGTCTCAGCTCTATGAAGCTACTGCCAGCCACTATGACATGAGTTCCATTCCAAGCCAGGGAGCTAGCCCACATGGCACAGCAGACCTCTCCTGTCTCACCCACTGCTCCCCTCAGCAGTGTATTTCAGTAGATCTGCCTGTTCTGCTCCCCACTTTGTCTCTGTGAATCCTCTCACCCCCCACACCTTTAGCTTACAGCCCAGTTCTTATATGCATAAATAAATAAAAATCGATCTTTTAAAAAAGGTCAACTAATTTTTAAAAAGTCATTTACATATTAGTTCTAATTTTTTTTTTTTTTTTTTGGTGGGACCCTTGCCGGTGGCTGGGGATCGAACCGGCACTGCATAGGCTGTGGGCAGCCTTGCAACCCAGCACTCAACCACTGTGCCACTAGGGGAGGGGAGGCCCACTTTTTTAGATTGTTGTCCAAATAAAAAGACAAAAATGTGTCCATCTTTTCTATACAACTCTTACACGTCCAAGAACAAGCTACATGTTCCAGGTCCTCCATTGTATTTTAAGTAGCGTTTAAATGAGGGTTCAAGAATGGATTGCATTCTTCTGAAAGGCCATTAGAGCCTCTTCCCCATGTTATCTGGAAGGTAATTTTCCAAAGATGTTCTTCTGGGGAATTTTGCTTTTTGGAGTGATCTTTAATTCCAAGATTGTATCATTTCAGTTTTTATGAAGACTTAACCTGAACTGATTTGCTTTGAGGTCTACTTTTCCTTTTTTTCTTTTTTTAAGATTTATTTATTTATGCATACAAGAGCTGGGGTACAGGCCAGAGGTGCAAGGCGGGGGTGGGGGTGGGTGGGTGAGAGGATTCACCAGAGACAAAGCGGGGTACAGAGCAGGCAGACTGACTGAAATACACTGCTGAGGGGAGCAGCAGGCGAGACAGGAGAGGTCTGCTGTGCCATGTGGGTTGCTCCCTGAACTGCTAGGGATGGAACTCATGCTGCAGAGGCTGTGGATTGCTTCATAGTGTGATGCTTAACCCCTTGGGCCACTAGGGAGGCCCTGAGGTCTACTTTTCACAGACTGTGGCAGTGACCTGATGCCAAAACAATAAATTTGTAGCTTAGTCTTTCTTCGATTTCCCACAACCCTGTCCAGATAGCAACAATTTCATTTAGGTCAACCAATTGTCAATTTTTGGTTCTGGGAAAGAATATCTAATAAATCCTACTTCATTCCAGCAAACCCAGAGCACATTCCTTCTTGATGTCTAGCACATTCCGCTCTGAGCTAAGTACCATAGTTACAACTCCATCTTACATCTCAGGTCATCCATTTTCTGACTATGTTCTTAGAGAAACCCTAGAAGACCCCTCTATTTCAGTTTTCTCTGTGGAAAATATTTTTTTGCAGGAATCTGAAGCCAGGAGATAATCTACAAAATGACTCTGGTAATTGTAAACATTTTATTTTTTCTAAAGATTTATTTATTTATGCATACAAGAGCTGGGACACAGGCCAGAAATGTGGGAGGTGAGAAGACTCACCAGAGACAGACTGGGGAACAGAACAGACAGACTGACTGAAATACACTGCTGAAGGGAGCAGCGGGCGAGACAGGAGAGGTCTGCTGCGCCATGCGGGTTTCTCCTTGGCTGGCCAGGGATCGCACTCGTGCTGCAGAAGCTGTGGATCGCTTCATAGTGCGGTGCTTAACCCCTTGCGCCACCAGGGAGGCTCAATTCTTTTTTTTTTTTTTTTTTTTTTAGAGGCATGTTTTATTTACTTATTTATTTGTTTGTTTTGTTTGTACAAGCACTGGGTACAGTCAGAAGCACGGGAGGGTGAGAGAATTCACCAGAGCCAGAGCGGGAGCAGAGCAGGCAGAAGGACCGAAGTACACTGCTGAGGGGAGCAGCGGGCGGCAGGAGAGATCTGTGCGCCATGTGGGACCCTCCTCCGGTGGCCGGGGAGCAGCCGGGGATCGAACCGGCGCCACAGAGGCCGCGGGCAGCTTCGCAACCCAGCGCTCAACCGCTGCGCCACCGGGGAGGCCCAGGGAGGCTCAATTCTAAACATTTTAAAAACATTTATCACACTTTATTAATTCACATGTGTATACCCTAGGAAATGACACCGGCATTAAAAAAATTGAGTCCCATAGTTGCAGAGCATGTAACATCCTTCTGCAAAGTGTCAGTTCGGTCTAAATATTTAATTTCTTTATTTGGGGCAGCATTCCTAAATTGGAGTAGAATAATTTTCCACTTGGAAGTAAAGAAGCTACTTATGAAAGTAAGTGTTCTAGTTGTATTTTTTTTTTTTGGTGGGACCCTTGCTGGCGGCCGGGGAACGATCCGGCGCTGCAAGAGGCTGAGCCCAGCGCTCAACCGCTGCGCCACCAGGGGAAGCCCCAGTATCCTCGTTGTAAAGGTAGAAATAGATACCCATGTTTTTTTTTTTTTTTTTTTTTACATTTCATTCAACTTTATTTATTTATTTTTTTAATAATAAATTTTATTTTAGATACCCATGTTTTCTGTTCCTGCCTGTCTCTCTCCTAACAGCAGTCTCTCCCCATTCAGATTTCTCAGGTCTGATTTGGGCTGCCATAATCGATAGCCTGCTGAGAGGACGGCTCTTCATCGCCACCTACCGTCTGCTCCAAGAACTGCATTTGCATGTCATTCGTCCCAGCCCCAAAATCCACCAAGGGGAATCAGTCTCCCAACTGCAGAATGAGAAAAGAAAGAATAAAACGGAAGAGCAAACGAACATTCAAAGGTTCTGAGGCACAAGCCTGAAAAATGAGTCACCAAAGGCAATCGGCTCTATCTCTATTTGGTTACTTCCAAAAAGGAAAACTTGTTTATAAAAGATCACAACCAAAGTCCAATAAGTTAAAGGGAAATGATATTTTCAATGTAATAATAAGACCTACTAATTATTCTCAAGTTGAATTAAAAGCGGTCATCGACTAACATTTCTATTCAGAGATATAAATACATTTGTTTTTATAATTGCTATCCCAGATGCTCACTGTTTGAAAGGTTAGCAACTTTGAACATAGTAGCAGTCTTTAAAAAAAAAAATAGAACATATCTCCCTGATGTGTTGAGATTCTTTTTTTTCACTTCAGTGGTAATTATTTCATACTTTCACCAATTTCAGGAAAGGGTGGGTTAGAGTCAGGGGCTTCCTGAGACTTTTCAGAACAAGAATTCTCATGAAGTAGTGTGTTTAGAGAATCGTGTTTTGGAACATACCGACCCCATGTGGTATTATCTTTGTCACATTTTGCAGTTTTGTGTGAAATTTATTTTTAATCTTTAACAAAGCATGCCATGTTTACCTTAAGTTATGAAAAAGTGTAATAGTTTAAAACAAAACTTTTAAAAATAATTAAATATACAATGAATGCTGAAACATAAAAGTCAGACAGAATGTTACCTTAACAAGAAAGAACTTCCTAAAGATCAAAAGATTGTTGTTTGTTTTGTTTGCTAAAGACAAATAACAAGTACTTTCACTTTAAGGGATTCTGATGGCTACCAAAAAGGGTTAGGAGAAATTTTTATTTCTCTACCTCCACCGAAATAAAGATTTCCCACCCTTCACATTCACACATTTGGACAATTTACTTATGGACATAACAAAGATGCTTAGAAGAGTGGAATGCTGATACTTGACTGACAGCGCCTGAATCAAGTCAATAGCATTTTTGAGCATGTCTTTCAATCTTATATAAAATTAAGGGGAATTTTATAGGTGTAGTGGCAGAATGGTCACAGGGCTGGTTCTTTATGATCGAGCAGACCAGACGGGTAAAGTAGTCCTGGAGCCCTCGGTGGCTTTCTCAGGCATTTATTGAGCTTTTACATGAAGTGCAGCAACCAGGTACACGGCAGTCAGGGGTACTGTGGGGCCAGGAGGCTGGCAGGCCTCCAAGCCCAGAGCAAGTCTTCACTCTGGGCTTCTCTGGCATCCTTTCTCCCCTTCTCTCTCCTGCCTCTTCTCGGTGCCAATATCTCCCTACTGAGTCACAAGCCCAAAGAAGTAAACAACACAGCTTACAACAATGTAACAATTGCAGGTGCCTCATCAAGCAGGGCAATCCTAATGGTGGGAGGGCAGAAAAGCCTAAAAACCATTTACCCTACAATAGGCGAAGCAGGTGAAGAGACAATACCTTTTGCCTTACCTTATTTTGTGTAGGAGCAGCGAAGAACTAATGCAGCACTGAGTAGAACAATTGCATGGGCTGCTGAATTCAGTACTGAAAGCAAATGCTTTGAATTCCATTCACTTCTCTGGTTGAGGTGATTTTAATGCTAAAATTAATGGGACGCACTGGGCTTTTAGAAATGAAAACCTCTTTTCTCTAAGAACTTAAAGATCTGGGTTTCCTTTAAGTCCCTAATATTAGTTAAGGAGGTTATATACTGGCATGTCCGAGAAGGACAAAATGGAAATGTAGTTCAGCTCAATTTGTGGTGGTTTGTAAAAATCTGTACCTTTCTTTATGGAGACATTGTAATTAACCAAAGCAACTTAGGGTGGTGTAAGATCTGATCATTTCCAATCTGCACATTGAATCTTTATGGGCCCGTATTATATGGGTCCTCTCAATTCCTACAAAAATATTAGTCCAACAGAAACAACAGTTCTTTTTATTTATCTTATATGTGTTCTTCCGAACAATTTCAAAGTGTTTTGCTATTTCTAAGTCTTTATTAACTTATTTGCTAATTGCAAATATTCGTAGTACTTAACTTGAAAGGCTGCTGTGAGTGTAACAGGGTGGTCCCCAGGAAAGGGGTTTGAATTATATATAAGGAGCTCAGCACAGGGCCTGGTACTAAATGATAACTGTTATTAAGGTAAGTAAGGTTATATGTCCAAGTCTTGAAATCAATTACAAGGAACCTAAAAGGTGTTAGGCAGCAGTTGAGGGAAATCAAACACTTACTTTCAACTTCTGTTATAAACTCATGGAACGAAACTGGAAGTTCTTGGTAGAATACTCAAAGATAGGTAGACTACAGGTTCATACTGGGGTGGGGGGGGGGAGAGGGAAGAAGGTCAAAAAGCAAAGAGAATGGCCCTGATAAGTGTAGAATTCACAGAAAATTGATGCTGAAGAGGGTTTTGTTGACCCAATCATTCTCTAAAACCTTACATGGGACTGAACTAAATTGCAGTGTGTGATAAAGGATATTCCGCGACTTCAGGAAATCTTACAGAAAAAACCCAAAACAAAAGTAAAAACCTCTCATGGTTGAAGAGCAGCAATGCACATACTGCAAAAATTGATACTCCCCAAATCCTGGCTTTGGAATGCACTGAGTCAGCAAGTTCCTTTGTTTGGTTTAATGTAGTTTGATGGGAAGCAGTATGGCAGAGCAGTGAATAAGGTAGTTCAACTATTATGATTGTTTTAAAATGTATGCTTAAAATATATTTCATGGTATCATTATAAATTTCTTGTGATTTTTTAATTGGCATTTCATAATTACATACCCCATAAGAACAGCAGGCAGTTCATATGTATTAGAAATAATAAAAGTAAGTTTTGAAAGTATTGAAGACAGAGGAAGGGGTTATTAGGAAACTGTACTAATTATTTTGGGTGGACTAAGTTTGTTATAAAAAACTTGAGGGCCTCCCTGGTGGTGCAAGGGATTAAACACCACACTGTGAAGCTATCTGCAGACTCTGCAACACAAGTGCAATCCCTGGCTGGCCAGGGAGCTACCCACATGGCACAATAGACCTTCCTGTCTTGCCTGCTGCTCCCCTCAGCAGTGTATTTCATTCAATCTTCCTTTTTTGTTTCCCACTCTGTCTCTGGTGACTCTTCATACCCCCACACCTCTGGCATGTACCCTAGTTCTTATATGCATAAATAAATAAATCTTTAAAAAAAATAAAAGACTTGAAAGAGCATTGCTTTGGTTTGAGGAAAGGTGAGTTTGGGTCATTATCTAGTCAATATGTTTTATATGTAGATTTTATTTAGTTTTCAATTGATTGAGTAGGTAACTTAAAAATTCCTTCATTTCATCCATGGTGTGATTAACATTAATATCTGGACTGAATCTGCAGTCCTTTCCCCAGTGTTGACTCCATATATCCTTTTCAGTCCTGTATGTGGAGAAGCTTTCACCTGAGTGGCTAATTCTGAATGAGGGTAGACTGTGCTATGGGCTAATTCTACCATCTCTATCGTATATTAAATTTCTTTATAGTCACATCCTGATCTGCCAAAATATTAGTGAACAGACAGTTGTAGGTCCAATCCCATAGCTCTAAAACCAAAATAGAATTTCAGATTCTTGTAATACAAGTGTTATCTAGATAAAACTATATCTAGGTCTTCCCTGACAAGTTATATGATTCAGTGCTTTGTTTCTATAAACTAAAGTTAGAAACTCAGAGTGACTCATTTTTCTTTTTGTATGCATCTAAGTGTACAAGGAAATCAGACTTCTTTTGGTGTTGCTTTCTTTAAGAGAAAAAAAGGACATGCTCCTTCTCAAGTATCCTTTTTAGGTCAGCAATTTTGAAGTGCAAGACTTATTGGTATCCGAGCGGAAAGGGCTGATGCTCTGATTTATCACGACTCCCTGTGAGTGGAGTTCTTCCATGGCTGGAGAGAGGAAAACATTGTTGTACTAATAGTGAATGTGCTTCCTGTGTAAAATAACCTTTAACTCTGGAGATCCCCCATTTTAATGAGCAGGGACATAGTGGAAATAGAAGGAAGTCTAAACACCCCACTGGCAGCCATTCTCTCTCCGGCAGGTCAAGCTGCAGCCCTCCACATGACAGAAATCACTGCTAGGGGAATGCTCAGCTGTGCTCCCATGTCTCCTGTTTTAAGATATAATACGGTGATTGTTTAAAAATGCGTGTGACATTTTGACCTAAGAAGGTTGAGTTTTATCCCTCAGGGAGCATGAGCTGGAGGGACCACTCACACATCTTTCATGTGCACAGTAGGGAGTCTGGTCAACTGCAGGACCAGCTTGCAAACCCCCAAGCAGACTTCAGGTTCTGTCTCTCCATATCTTCACTGTGGAAACACTACTGAGCCTAAAGTGCTGCCCTAGGTGCTGGAACTTCTCTTTCTACGCAGAATTTGAAATGGAATTCCCTGTACTGAACAAGGGGAAAACCCAGCAGTGTTTAACTAAAGGAACGAACTTTGTGGGTATATATGCGTTTTTTTTTTACAACCCCTACAAAGCCCAAATCTTTAAGTTCAGTGGAAAGGGAGTCGTTGTGATGGGAAATGAAGCTCCAGAGCTTCATGCTTCCATAACTTCCTATCACACTGGCACTACCTGTCAAATGCAGACATAATCACATTCTCATAATCTCAGCAAACTACACCTTACTGATACACTCAGTATTCCCAGGATACACTTAGCACTGGCTGATGAACACGAGAGCTCTCCACCGGTCGATCAATGGCATGTCTGCCTCCAATTCCCTTGCAGATTGAGCCTTCTTAAAAGATATGTCTGCTTTTTAAAAGGTGTCTGAGCTGGGAGAGAGAAGAGTAACAGAGCTGGTTATTTTAATCTCTTTCCAATTCTGTCCCATTGTCTCCTCCCTCTTCCCCACTAGGCCTCAGGTCTGCAACTCCCTTAAGTCAGATCCTCCAATTAATCTTGATTTGCATCTGTTTTACCTCCTTATCCCTAGCAGTGAATGGCCTGTCAGTGAGTGCAGACCAAAGCTAACGACTTGAGTTGTGAGTTTCATGTGCCTTAGACTGCACTACTGGGTCTTAGAACTCTAGCTAACTCTGACATGATTGTGTCACAGTAGAAGGAACATTACCTGATAAATACACATTACCTTAGTGTCTAATAAATACTTACCAACTTCTGCTTGGTATTTGATGTTTGTTCATGGATTGCATACTCTTAGACACCAAGAAAGTCAGCATTCTACTAATTTGATGTGCAATCTTTGACAATCTTCTAGCCTGCATTTATAATTTCCTGGATTTCTAAAAAAAATTGCTCTCTCATCATTCTTGAAATGGAATATCCATGTACTTATATAGAATTGTTCAGGACTGTATCAGAGGATCCTAAAAACCAGAAGAGAAATATCTTCTAAAATTTCACTTGAGGGTAAATAATCTGAAAGTTTCTGTTACATGAAATCAAAATAGGATATATCAGCTACACCTAAAATGGTTTTGAATCATAACCACAGCTGACTCCTTCATTCTTACCTCCTATTCACATTCACGTGTCTCTGTTTGTAAAGGTTACTCAGGGAAAAATTCTGAATACTGTTAGGTAATATATACTTTCCTTTTGCCTCCTGCTTCTTTCTTAAAGTTCTTTCTCTTTGAAGGATCTTCCCTATGACCAGAGCTTCAGTTACCAATGATATGTATATGTCTCATTTATTTGTCTCCTCTGGGTGTCAAAAACCTGTATATTCATTGTCTACTTGGGATTTCCTTTTGCATATCTCAAAGGTACAAATCCAACATAAATAAAGCAGGACTCAACATTTTCCTTCAAAACCTGGCACTTTTCAGTGTTCCATAGCTGAGTAAATGCCACTATATCCACTAAATTGTCATCTTGAAATCTTCCTCTACCTGGTGCCCTATAGTCCATCTATCTATCATCAGAACTTGTCATTGATTTCTGAGTAGTTCTGAAATCCATCTTTTTTCCATCTTCAAATTGCTCCCATTCTTTACTTTAGCCTCCTCCTTATCTATGCCACATCCTACTCTGGCCCCTCTATCTACAGGACCCTGCATATTCTGGCCCTCTAATAGCCTCACTTTTCTGTTTCAGTCACACTGGCCTTCTTCTGGTCACTCATTTTGCTTCTTTCCATTTTCACTTGGTTAACTTCTGTCTTCAGCCCTTGGTTAATTTTTAATCATCAGATCAGAGAATCCTTTTCTGATCCATTGATGAATTCAATCTCCTTAATAAGGGCCATTTATTTCTCTTTTGTGGAGTTTGTCGGAGTTGCAGTTTTTGTTTTTTGTGTCTTGTTTGACTCCCTGATTGATGTGTGCTCTCTACAAGACTGAAACTCCATAAGGATAGAACCATACCTAGCAGGCATTATGGATCCACAAAAGTAGCAAAATAGACTGTAATGAAAAGATAGTTGATAACCAATTAATAAAGTGGTTATTCACTAGCAAAGGCATGGGGACAATTTATAAATGACATCTATAATAATGAGCTAAAACAGAAGAATTTTTGTGGATTAAACTGTTTAATTATAATTTCTTTTAAAGTGATTAGGTATCATTTTCAGGCATCAAGTATAGATCATATACAAATAGTGTACACACTTTTTTTAAGATTTATTTATTTATGCATACAAGAGCTGGGGTACAGGCCAGAGGTGAGGGGGTGGTGTGAGAGGATTCACCAGAGACAGAGTGGGGAACAGAGCAGGTAGAATGATCAAAACACACTGCTGAGGGTAGCAGCAGGTGAGACAGGAGAGGTCTGCTTTGCCATGGGGGCTTCTCTCTGGCCGCAGGGGATTGAACTCATGCTGCAGAGGCTGCGGATTGCTTCATAGTGCTGTGCTTAACCTCTTGCGCCACCAGAGAGGTCCAGTGTACACATTTATAAAGAAAAAATGCAAATAAGCTTTTGGAGTTAAGCACTAACATCCTTCAAGGGAATTGCCAGTTTTTAATGGCTGTTTACCGTGCATTCAAAAGAAAGAGGAGTTTTTTATACATATACATAAACCAGACTCTCCATATTCTATTAACTAATAAAATATTTCTATTAAAATTAACTTCCTAAGGGCCTCCCCGGTGGCACAGCCGTTGAGCGCTGGGTTGCAAAGCTGCCCACAGCTTCTGCAGCGCCGGTTCAAGCCCCGGCTGCTCCCCGGCCACCCGAGGAGGGTCCTACATGGTGCGCAGACCTCTCCTGCCGCCCGCTGCTCCCTCAGCAGTGTACTTCAGTCCTTCTGCC
>NW_023604861.1:47048499-47263988 GCF_014898055.3 Talpa occidentalis | reverse complement strand
TCCAAATAGGAAAAGAAAGTCAAACTATCACTATTTGCAGACGATATGATATATACATAGAGACCCCAAAAACTCCACAGAAAAGCTAATTCAACTCATCAATCAGTTCAGTAAAGTGGCAGGATACAAAAATCAACACGCAAAAGTCAGTACCTTCCTATACACAAACATAAATCTGAAGAAGAAGAAATCAAAAAGACCATCCCTTTTGTTATTAAACAAAAAAAAATCAAATATTTGGGAATAAATCTAACAAAAGAGGTAAAGGACCTATACAAAGAAAACTATAAAAACACTGTTAAAAGAAATAGAAGAAGACACAAAGAAATGGAGAGACATCCCCTGCTCATGGATTGGAAGAATAAACATTATTAAAATGGCCATCCTTTCCAAAGCAATATACAGATTCATGCTATTCCAATCAAAATTTCAATGTCATTCTTCAAGAAATAGAACAATTATTGATGAAATTCATATGGAATCACAAAAAACCCGAATAGCCAAAAGCTCTCCTGAAAAAAAAAGAAGGGAATGGAGGCATCAGACTCCCAGACTTCAAACTATACTACAAAGCCATAATCATCAAAACTGCATGGTATTGGAACAAGAACAGACATACAGACCAATGGAACGAATAGAAAATCCAGAAATAAACCCACAGATTTATGGTCAAACTAATCTTTGGACAAGGAGCAAAGACTATGCATTGGAGCAAAAAAGTTTGTTCAATAAATGGTGCTGGGAAAACTGGGTCGCTACATGCAAAAGAATGAAGCTTGACCACCACCTCACACCATACACAAAATCAACTCAAATGGATTAAAGAACAGACATAAGACCTGAAACCATAAAATATATAGAAGGAAATATAGGCGAAACACTACGGGATTTGCACATCAAAGACATCTTTACAGACACATCACCCAAAGCAGTGATAGTGAAGGCAAAGATAAACAGTGGGACTAATCAAATTAAAGAGCTTTTGCACAGCAAAAGAGACAATAACAAAACAAAGAGAAACCCCACCAACTGGGAGGAACATTTTTGCACCCAACACTAATGATAAAGACTGATCACAAAATCTGCAAAGAGCTGATGAGACTCAACAACAACAAAGAAAATAATCCAGTCAAAAAATGGGCAGAAGAGCTTAAAAGAAACTTCTCTGAAGAGGAAATGCAAATGGCCAACGGGCATATGAAAAAATGTTCAACATCACTTGTCATCAGGGAAATGCAAATCAAAAACTACCATGAGATACCATCTTACACCAGTGAGAATGGCACATATTAAAAAAACTAGCAACAACAAATGTTGGCGAGGGTGTGGAGAAAAAGGAACTCTTCTGCACTGTTGGTGGGAGTGCAAACTGGTCCAACCACTGTGGAAAGCTGTGTGGAGATTTCTGGACCTACTAAACATAGAGCTTCCATATGACCCAGCAATTCCACTCCTAGGGTATTTACCCAAAGGACACAGAAACATCAATTCCAAAGGGCACCTGCACCCTATGTTTATAGCAGCACTGTTTACAATAGCTAAGCTTGGAAACAACCCAAATGCCCAAAAATAGATGACTGGATCAAGAAGATGTGGTACATATACCATGGAATATTACTCAGCATTCAAAAAAGATAAACACATGCAATTTGCTGCAACATGGATGGCGCTGGAAGGGATCATGCTCAGCGAAATAACCAAAAAGAAAAAGAAAATACGGATGGTCTCACTCATAGCAGGAATCTAGAAAACTTAAATAATGGACCAGGAAAATAAATAACTATAAGAAAGTGAAAACAAAATCAACAAAAAACTATGAACCAGAGACACTTTTAGGGGGCGGGGGCGGGAGGGAGGATTGGGGTCAGAATGGGGCTGCAATTGTAGGGAATATAACAATAAAATTCATAAAAAAAAAAAAAAAAAAAAAAACAAAAAAAGATAAACACATGCAATTTGCAGCAACATGGATGGCTGGAAGATCATGCTCAGCGAAATAAGCCAAAAAGAAAAAGAAAAATACCGGATGGTCTCACTCATAGCAGGGAATCTAGAAAACTTAAATAAGGGACCAGGAAAATGAATATAAGAAAGTGAAAATCAAAATCAACAAAAAAACTATGAACCAGAGACACTTTTTGGGGGGTGGGGGCGGGAGGGGAAGGATTGGGTCAGAATGGGGCGTTTGCAATTGTATGGGGAATAATAAAAATAAAATTTAATATTTAAAAAAAAATAAATAATAAATAAATAAATAGTTAATAATAAAAAAAAAAAAAAAAAAAAAAAAAGAAATATACCTTACTGCTAAGACCCAGGGAAAAGCACAGCATGGAAATAACGCTCAGAGACACCTCACAGCTCACACAGAACAAGCAAGCTTCAGGCAAGAAGACGCTTTCATCCTTTTCAGAATGTGTTTTAACTGGCAAGTAAATGATCATCCTTATTAATACTGATATTCCTCTCCTCTTTGGCAACTGAGAGATACAGTCAGCTACACTCAAAAAGGGGGAAATTTCATCTAAAAATGAAGTCATGGTGAACAGGCAACTGAAAATTCTGAATACAAAAATCAAGGTAAATTTTCTCTACCCAATGGTCTCAGTTGTGTGGAAAACAAGCACTGTAATAAGGACGGCTATGATATGAGATTTTAACACTGAGCATGAGGTTTTACTTTTAATATATCTGTCTGTCTGTGTCTTTGCTGTGAAATGAATCAACTTCCTAAATATGGACCTCTGGGATGGTTCAGAGACATCATTAAGAAAATGCTGTACAAAGAATGAAAGTTATCTGTAGCAAAATTAAACTTCTTACAAGCCTCTTTTTCTCTTCTACTGCTTAATACTTTCATGTTAAGCATACCCTCTGGGCAATTTATGTTTTTAATATTGCACTTCTAAACAGAGCTGATCAAAACCCTCTGCTGTTGGGAATTCTACACAATACTGCCAAGTTCTGAGTTGAATCTGGGGAGAGGATCCCTGGTGAGACTGACAAGAATGCCAGGTCCAGTGGGATTGGCTCTGCACAATTAGAAAAATTAGGCCTCTCTCCCTGAGTGTGCAGCTGAGGCCAGAGCACCGCAAGAGATGTGTCTTCCATGTTACACCTGAACCCTGGGAAAGCAAAGATTGGCTATATTCCACCTATATCCAAAAACTGGGATGGGGTCCTGTACATGAGAACTTACTTCTGTGTAACCTTAGGATAGCATGTACATTTTCACTGCCTCTAAGTCTGGCACTTGCAGACAAGTTACACACATTCCTTTGCATCCCTTCCTTACCCAGGTAGGAACTATCAGAATCTTCACCCAGGTCTTAAGCCAGCAGGCAGGTGCTGTGTGCAGACTCAGAGCAAAATTCCCTTGTCTGTTGAAAATAAATTCAATGGGCCCCTGCTGGACAGAAGGGGGATACTCTGTTATTCTTATTGTCTGTTTCTTTTTTTTTTTTTAGATTTATTTATTTATGCATACAAGAGCTGAGGTGCAGGCCAGAGATGTGCGGAGTGAGAAGATTCACCAGAGACAGAGTGGGGAGCAGAACAGGCAGATCTACTGAAATACACTGCTGAGGGGAGCAGCAGGCTAGACAGGAAAGGTCTGCTGTGCCATGTGCATCATCCCCCTGGCTGGGGATCGAACTCATGCTGCAGACAGCTTCATAGTGTTGCGTCCTAACCCCCCATGCCACAGGGAGACCCTCTTATTTTCTGTTTCAACGGCCACAAGAAAACAAATTTCTCCCCAATTAATAAAAAAAACAACCCTGAGGCCTCTACAGAGTAGACTCCCGGTATTCTTATCTCTACCCCCTCCTCCAGGGACCCACATTCCAGTCTTGATGCATTGATGGCTGTCCCCAATAAGTTCTGATAGTCAACCATGACTGCCATGGTTTCCTGAGTTGTGAAGAAGGGGGAAGGGAAGACTCAGATGATTAAAGATTTTTGACACAGAAAACTTTAGGTTAAGGATGTTGAACTTGAGCTAAGTCTTACAAAAGAGAGCAAGACCAGCATTCTTGGCAGAACATCATGAGCAAACAGGTAGAGGCAGCATGAGGCATATTTAGAGAGAGCAGGGAAATCTGTCTAGAGCAAAGCAGTCTGTGCCCCCTGGTCAACCGTGATGCCACCGTTAAGCTGTCTATTTCCTCTAAGGACTCTATTATGCCTGCTTGTTTTCCTATCCTAGATTTGTGTTGAGTTTGCTTTTTGATGCAGCTGTCTGCTTGCAGCATATTCCTCTGTGGCTCTAGACCAAATGGGTTTTTGTGAACTTCTGCTGTACTTTTGTCTGTTCAGCTTTCCAAACAAGCTGATTAAAGTAGAGTCCATGACTTTCTAGCTTTTCCCTTTTGGAAAGTCAGGTGTCTTATTTTTACTGACCTAACATTGCTTTTGAATCTCTGAAATGACTTTCATAAACTTTGGCAGTACATTTCCCATATAGCTGACTGTAAAAGTATAGAAGGAATTTCTAGAAAACAAAATGCTACCAGTTCCAGGAATATACACATTTATACATCTAGCATTCATCCAACAAATGCATATTAACTACATACTGTATCAGAGTCTGTGCTAGAAACTATAGCTACATTAATAGTTTTCCAAAACATGCTAAGCAATATAGTCAAATATAACAATTTATCTTATGGTTTCATAAAAACATGTTTGTTATTTTAAAAAAGACATTCGTCAAAAGCCAAAATTAAAAGCCCAATAGTGAAAAACCACCTACCTTCCACCTAAGCCTCCAAAGCCATCTTTTTTATATCTTCATGAGCACACTGGATCTTACAAAACCTTCTAGTGAACATGAAGCAATACAGGCTATTTAATCAACTGGCGTCACTGACATTTTGGGTCGGGAAATTCTTTGAGGGGACCTGTTTATTTGACTATTTAGTTATTTTGACTATTGTACTTCTTATAGCAAAAAAAAATATTTTCTAGCACAGCTATTGTTGTCAATGTATTGCCAACATAGGACACTAATATCAAAATAATACTGATTGATTCCCCAAATATGCTAACTGTGAGTGGCTTGGGCAGGATAGAGAAAAGGGGGCTGGTGACTTCACTTCTATGCTTCCCCTTTCAAATTCCTTTAAATTGTTCTTTTGAAATTGTCTACATATTGGACTATCTCATTACATTGCAAGTTTTTCAAAAGAGAAATGAAATTTTATCCATTTTTATGTTGTCAGCATCTGAACAGTAAATATCACAAAGCAAGCATTCAATAAATACTTAAATACCAGAGCTAAAAAAGAGGCATGTAGCAGGGAAAGCAGATAAAATGTGCAGTGTGTGAAGGGTCTAAGGAATGTGAGCGTTGTCCTGTAGGTAAATATGTGACATGGTCAGATAACATGAGGGCTAAGGCTGGTAGAGGCAGAAGGCCAGGTAAATGCCTATCTCTGTCCCAGAGCAGGCCTAGCTACGCACCTCCCTCCTGACCTCCTCCTGAGACTGAGCTTTGCAAACGAGGCATGCCCAGATGCTGGAGCTATCCGAGGCTCAGCTGGTATTAGAAAGCATAACTCCATGGTGGCATCTATCTTCAGAGCTGCTGCCTGGTTTCCTCAGACAGTACTCCACTGGGAGGTGAGTCTAGCAGGTGTTGAAAAGGCCAAGGATAAAAAGTACAGGAAAATGCTGACAAGAGAGTTACAGATGGAAGAATTAGGCCATTTCCCACCCTGCAAAACCTGCCTACCATCTCCTCATCAATTCCTTATTATCTGCCAGGACAATGACTTGGCAGAAGACACAGTCAAATACAAACAAGGAGGAAAATGACAAAAATCAAAAGATATCTTGAAAGTCTCAAAAATTACTTGGTTTCTGGGACATCCTATAGAATCTAATCCAGGCCTGACTCCACTGAGCACCTCTTCACCCCTTCATGGCAGTGTATGCTCTTGTCTTTTCTTTTGGACCACCCACTCACTCACTTTCCATTCAGAGCTCCTATAACTCCCATTCCCTTCCATCTGAAAGGCGAAACTGTCCATTCCACCCTCATCCTCACCTTCTCCTTTGCACTAGGATCCTACCAAGAAAACCAAAGTGACACCAAAATTTCAAATGATACTGACTTTTTTTGCATAACTTCCAAGTCATTCATGCTCATTTCAATATAGTCCCCACTTTACAGAGAAAGTTACTGTAGGTGATTATGGCAGGTTACTCTTCCTATTCTAACTATAGTACAACACCATGGCTCAGCCAGGATCTAAAAAGGACATGAACTCTTCATACCATGCCCCTGTAAATGATTCATTGACAGTGAATCCAGGAATCTGTTTTGCTCAGAGGATGTTTTCATTCACCTAATATTTCCAAGCCCCTTTATGTGTAAGGCATTTGTCAAATAACATTGGGAGTAAATATATCATGATCATACCTCTGAAGCACAGTGTCCAGTAAAGGAATAACATGCAATAATAAGTAACTCTAGTGTAAGGCAGCAGGAGGTGCCACACAGGTAAGGTACTGCTGAAGGGTTACAGAGCTAGAAGCATCACAGGTGAGGCACTTCGGCATTTTTTGTCTGCCTTTCAGGTGGAGGATGAGTCCTATTTCCATTCTCCTATTAAAATTTGTTGCTTTTGTGCTTCCCTGGTGGCACAAGGGGTTAAGCATCACACTATGAAGCAATCCACAGCCTCTGCAGCATGAGTTCGATCCAGGGCTGGCCAGGGAGCAACTCACATGGCGAGGCAGACCTCTCCTGTCCCTCCCACTGCTCCCCTCAGCAGTGCTTTCGGTCTGTCTGCCTGTTCTGTTCCCCACTCTGTCTCTGGTGAATTCTCTTACCCCCGCATCTCTGGCCTGTACCCCAGCTCTTGTATGCATAAATAAATCTTTTTAAAAAATAAATAAAATTTATTGCTTTTGCTAATCTGCATTTTCTTAATAAATGAAAAACTGCTTTGTTTTCTAAATGCATAACAAGAACTGCTTCTACCTGAGGCAGAAGAAAATATGAGTCCTTCTGACAAGCACTCTAATAAAAATCCATGTTAAGTGACATATTATTTGCACATTTATAATAGTCTGTGGAAGTTAATCTGCCAGATAATTTAATTTCTTCTTAAGAGAAAAAATAATACATACATAGAAAAGAAAGATATCCAGCTTTTGATCTGATGGACTCAGAAGTTTATCTGTTCATTCTAGTTGATTTTAAAATGTTCAAGTGAACAGGAATACATCTCAGATTTTATACTGAGTCAAGTGTTTCCAATCTAAGCTTTTCATGCATTTTAGTTATTACTGAGAAATACTATTCCTTTAAGTTAAACTCAGAGGGAAAGCTGTCCTAGATTGGTAGACCTCGAAAAAAATAGTGTTCCCTGTCATCCTCATTCATGAGGCTCCCACATTTAATAATGTGGGTTCATTAACAAACGAGTTTGGATCAGAGCAATTACCTGAACACTAACATGTGCTCCTTGATGTCAAATCTAAACTTAAGCAGCCCTACTCCCCCACAGGACTCTCTTTACTATGTCCTATTCTGTATTTTTAAGGTAAGTTAGCAAGTCTAGAAACTTGCTAACTTCTTAAACTTCTTAAAGGGGACTTTGAAACATGGCCTTATTTGGAGACGAAAAGCAATGTTCCCTTTGTGCCAGGCACTGTCACATTGCTGAGCGCTCTTCCCTGCTATCTCATTGACTCCTCACAGAGCTACTGGATAGATGCTAACCCATTTTAAGTACAGGAATTGTGATACAAGTCAGGTCACACTCGTGCCAGTGCCAAGACATGCCCCCAAGTGTCACCAAATTCCACGTCATCTTTTGTTGTGGCTTGCTAAGGACCCATCACACCCTGAGTGATAAGAATAATAAGTTGTCTATGTGAAAAAGCATAAAAAGCATAAATTTCTCAGGGACACTAACTGCAAAAACAATGTTTCCACTGAGTCACATGCCATGAATAAAGGAATTTTCTTTCCAGTTTCTTAAGTGAAGTAAGTCTTGCCTCGCTCTCTCAATATGCTGCCGCTGTGGAAAGAATAAAAGAAGATCTGTTGAGACTTCCTGCTTTTTTTGCCAATTGAGATGAAAGATAAAAGAGTCTACTTTTCAGAGCCACAGACTTCCACGTTGCCTCTTTCCTTCTGTAAACATTCATTAACACCCAACATGTGTCAGGCATTCATTGGTCGAAATGTCAAGACAATAGCCGTAAATAAACAGACAGATTTCCAGTCCTGGTGGAGCTTATGTTCAAGATGAGCAAAATTTAAAAATGCTGCAGACCCCTGCGCACCTCTCCACCCCGTTCCAAATCTGTTCCCCAACCCACATGGATCAATGACTACTCTATCCTGGCCTCTGAGGGAAATATTCGCATCTTAGAGCTGAACATTAACAGGACAAAATATGATAACAACAAAAATATGGTGAAAAATGAATGCTTTTCAAGAAAAGACTGATATGAAAAAGCCATTTTTTAAAAAGCCATTTAATTCATTCTCCTATCGTTGAACAAAAATAAACTAAATCTTAAAAAAAGAACTAGAAATGGAAACCTCCCTGGTAGTGCAGGGATTAAAGTCTCAGCGCTATCAAACTTTCACCAGCCATTGTGGCAAGAGTTCAGTCCCTGCCAGGAAGCTAACCCACATGGCCTAGCAGACCTCTCCTGTCTCTCCCACTGCTCCCCTCAGCAGTGTATTTCATCAGATCCACCTGTGCTGCTCCCCACTCTGTCTCTAGTGAATCCTCTCACCCCCTCCCCAAGACCTCTGGACTACACCCTAGATCTTGTATGAATAAATAAATAATAATAAATCTTTAAAAAAAAAAAGAGCCAGAAGTGGATCCCCAACTAATCCCTCTGTAAGTCTCAAGCTCCTGCCCTAAAGAGTCACTGCCAAATGGCTGATGTCAGCTCAGGTTTGCAGTGTTTCTAAAAGGAAGGGGGAAGGGAGAGTCCACATTTTATCAAAATTGTGCGAGGTAAAACAGGAACTCATAAAAATATTTGAGTAATAACCCATTTGCTTTTAATTCTTCTGTAATTTCTGTGAAGTCTTAAACACCATGACCTCATTTAGCAGAAATGAGTATCACAGGAACTTTTCCAGGATTCTCACTGTAATACATCATTAACTGGACCTGTGTTCAAATATTACACAGTCCCTGCTATCCACCTCTAAGAGCAGGAATGAAGCCATTGCACACTCATTTAAATTACCAAAGATGACACAGTACTATTGTGTGCCCCTGTGTGTGTGCCCTGATTTTATTCAGTTTAATAAAATCCGGCCTCGTGTCAAATAGGACACAAGTTTCATTCCAGGCTAGTGTGGCTAGATTACAGGATGCAGCTAACCATACGAAAATGTGCAATCCCACGCACCATTTAAAAACACACAACAAGGGGACTCCCTTAGTGGCCCAGGCAGTTGAGCGCCACGCTATGAGGTTGTCCGCAGCCTCTGCAGCGCCAATTGGATCCCGGCCATCTGGCGAGGGTCCCACATGGTGTGGCAGACCTCTCCTGTCGTGCCTGTGGCTCCCCTCAGCAGTGTGTTTCTTCGGTCTGCCTGTTCTGTTCCCCGCTCTGTCTCTGGTGAATCCTCTCACCCTCCCGCGCATCTGGCCTGTGCCCAGGTTCTTGTATAAATAAATAAATAAATCTTTAAAATAAAAACACACAACAGGGCCTCCCTGGTGGTGCAAGGGGTTAAGATGCAACCTAATAAGCTATCCACAGTCACTGCAGCACGAGTTCAATCCCTGGCCATGGCCCAGCAGACCTCTCCTGACTTGCCAACTGTTCCCTCAGCAGTGTGTTTCAGTATATCTGCCTGTTCTGTTCCCCACTCTGTCTCTGGTGAATCCTCTAACCTGACACATACACACACACACACACACACACACACACACACACACCCCTCTGTCCAGTACCCCAGTTCTTATATACATAAATAAATAAATCTTTTAAAAAATTTAAAAGAATAAAAACACAGAACAAAGAAATCAGTGTGAGTTCCATCATCCTAACAGGATTGTCCATACGACATTTACTGATCCTGCCTTCCCCAGCCACCGCCACAAATGACCCATTTCCTAAAGCTCTGGGCTCTGGATCTATGGATTTAAATATTAAAATATGATTGGTATCTTCTCCCATGTTTTTTGCCTATGGAAAATATTTAGGAAAAGGATAACCTCATTCCCCTTGAAATAATGTGCCCTAAATTGTATTTCAATCTAAATCTAATCTACTCTTGAAGACAATTTTAAAACAGAAAATAAGACACACATACTGCTGAGCTCCTTCACATATACAAAATCTGAGGATATTTTGGTCCTATTTGACATTTAGATATTGCAGGATTGCAGGAGGACCTTCTTAGTGGAAAAAAAAAAAACTATCTTAAAAAATCTCTAAGGTCTCTGGAAAACAAATTATAACCGACAATTCTCTTACATTTCATTATGTGGTGCAAATTTATTTCTAAGATTCCTCTACCCTTGTTCAGGTGGTGCCCTCTAATGATAGAATTAGCTGCTCAATTTAAAGCAATTTTATCTGTGAAGTTATCAGGCTTCCTATAAAGGAGGATGAGACAAGTTGGTCTACAACTTACAGAACTGGAGAAGTAAAAAAATGATTTCAGGAGTGGATCTGGCCCAGTGTCAAAGGGGGCAGTAAAGTTAAGTCAGGAAGGGCATGGAAAGCTGCAAACCCTAGTTGCACCCTGCACCCTTTATATAACGGGTTTAATGAGGGTGATGGTGGAACAAATGTACTTAAGGAACAAGTGAGATGGTGAGTATTGTTGGCTCAGCAAGCACTGAAGCAAGTACTGAAGCCAGTGAGCACTCACTACATGGTAGATATTATTAGCATTTAAACATTGTAAAATCATTCCATTCCATTAAGCAGGCATTAAGTACATAGCACCATGTACCTAATAGCCTTCTCCATCATATGATAATCCACCCACTTCCCTTTTTTAAAAAGCTATTCTTTATATCCAAATCTCTCCTGATGCAGAGTCTACATACCTCTTTACATAGTCAATATAAAGGATCTCTTACTAAAAATATAAAGACAATTATTTGGCTTGCACAGATAGAATATTTCAATCTAAAAATTATGTCATTATGGGGGATTTGCAACAATGAGAATGCTTGCATGTTGTTAAATATGTCACTCATTCTCTCTTTTTCACTTTAAAATTCATTAAGCTAATGTTTTCACAAATAATTTTCTAACAGCAAATATCATTCTCCCTAGTGTAAGGTAAATTATTGTTAGCTCAATATCACAGGTGCTAAATATTAGACCCAAAATATCTTCATAGTCTCGCTCTTTCCTTGGTATTCCAAAGGGAAAGAAAAATATCAGACATAATATCCACAAAGTGAAACAGACAACGAAGCAATTATCCAGGAGATGAATTGATTCAAATAAGCCTCCCTTACCATCTTTCTCCTTTTCCTTCTACCCTCTCAGTTAATTTTAAAAAATTAAGATCATTTCTTTCTTCAAAACATAAATCATGTGTGGGTTTCGGAGGTGGAAGAGAGAGATTTCAGAAGTAAATAACACCAGGGACTTTCCTCTAAACCACATAAATGATTCTCTTAATTGATCATTTGTTCCCCTACTTCTGTATTCAGAGTGTTAACTCCATACACACACACATACACACCCACACACATGAACGCGCACACAAAGTGAACAGAAGTATGGAATATAAACACCAACTTCACTGGAATGATAAATATTCACTCACATCCGTTATTATTCCTAAGGTAAGGCAGTATGCCTCAGGGAAGGACGGGCTGAATAAATGATACAATAAGAAAACTAGCTAAGAATTCCACAAAGATGAGTCCCTGGAATTTTCCTGCTAATGGGCACCCAAGGAAGCAGAAGATTCTTCTTAGGCCATGTATTTTGTGTGTATGGCATGGAAAGTTTCCCACCTCCCTTGATCATAAGCATCATGGCAGCTGCTGCCACCCCTCCACCATCACCCCCCAGCTACCACCTCCATCTTGACCGCTCCTGCAACAGCCACCACTTCCACCCAAGCCCCAGTTACCATCACCATCACCATCTCAACGCACAGCGTCACGTATGCTCCCCATCTGTTCTTTTTTCCTCAATAACACAGCAATCATCACTCACATTCTCCATATGCACTCCTACCTCTCCTAGCCCCGGCCCCAAAATATTGCTGCACCTCCTTATCCTGTATTTGCCGATCAATATCTATCCCTAATATCAACATAACAGCTTTTTGTCTCATAGAAGATGAATTGCAAAAATTTCTAAGTAGGGAAGAGCTATGTTCCCTTTTACTGGTGGAAAAACTAGTTTAAAAAAGTCTTTAAGAACAGCAAGAATATCACAGAGGTGGTAATATACAGAATAAAACCTACTTTAGTAGTGTTGGAACTCTGAAAGTACACACCCTGTATCACTAATTGCAGGAACTCGTAAACTTGGCTGAAAACGTAGCTTAGGTTTTCCTTTCCTGGTTTTACCCCTAGAGAACTCAGTCTACCCATCCTGGCCTCCAAACCCACAGAATCTACTAACTCTTTGGTAAGTTTCTCTTACGCATTCCAAGTTTCCAATGAAAGCCATATCCCAAACTCTAGTTTTCATTCTCTGTCCCATGAGCAGACCTCAATAAAAAGCCTCCCTTCCCAAGAGTCTGTCCTGAGCCCAAAGAAAACTAGCAACTGTTCAGGTTGTGCTCTAAGCAAGGCCACCTCACAGAAGGGGGCACCAATTGCATCATTAGCATCTCTACTATTTTAAAAGTTGTTTGCATTTTTATTACAACTTTGATGATTTAAAGATGGGTAATTTGATTACTTAAATTACAATTTTCCAGCACACGGCAGAGTCTTGTACTAAAAATAAGTATAATTCAACAATTTTCCATCAGATGCAAATACAATGTCTGTGGAAGGGTAGCTTTGTCTAATTTGCACAAAATGCCATATGGGCTAGCAGCAGCCCTCAGAAAAGCTTCTCTCCAATATTTTAAACTTTATGTGGTCTTGGTTATTCACGAAAGCTTCTGCTCTTGGTTTGATATAAACTGCACCACATTAATCTTTTTCCTCCCAATTTAGTCTTATTCTCTCAATAACTTCAATCATCAAGCACATCCTCCACTCAAAGCAAGCACCTAAATACTACTGCATTCTCTCGTCCTATTTCTGTCAACTGATATTAGTAAAGACGTTAACAATCACACTATAGCCTTTTTTCACAGTACAAGATTAATTACCACTGGAAAAGAGATGCCCATTACAGACACACTCCACAAAATTTACAATCATTAACAAAACATGTTGCTTAAACTTGAATTTCAGTCAATGTCTGACTATATCCCTTAAAATTTTTTTTAAAAAGCAAAATTAAGTTCCACATGGGAATGTATTTTAATTTACCTGTTTCATTAATGTAATGTAAAATTACCATTCGATATTGACTTTGAGTACCAGGAAATGTTAAGCAACATTAAAGAGACAATTACAGACCCAACTTGCATCAAATAATTGAGAAGAAATCCACATAAACTCACCTTGACCTCCAGAAAACACGTTTTACTGCCATTGGTAATAATTTGTCCTAGTTAACAATCCAGATGTGGAAATCTTAAAAAGAAAGAAAAAAGATTTAGAAGATTGGAGAAAGATTCAGGAAAATATGACCAAAACTTCATATTTCAACAGTACTTCTTCACACTGAGAAATAGTTCAGGAGTTCTTGAATCTTTATAGTGATAGTACCACAAATAAATTCTTCATAATTGGAGTTGTTTCATAAACTCACCATTGTTCTGTTGGCTATGTCTCAGATTTTAGCAATGCTTAATCTTATTTTCAGATTGATCCTCAATGGGTTACATGACTTCAATTTTCCTTTCATCTTAATCCCTTAAGTAGTTAATGATCTGAAAACTGATTCTTAAATACACCATATAAATGAAATATCTTAAGGACTGAGCACTTATTTTTTTGTCAGGGGAAGAGTATCTTTGATACATGAAAAATCATGTCCATTTTACAGATCTTAAACTTCTTATATTGCACCAAATTTATATAGTTATGTTTCTTATTTTCTTCTAATTCAAAAGAAATAAAAATCCAGGGGGCCTATAAACCCTACAATATTAGCAATATTAATCAAATCTTTAATAAAACTATTTTTAATAGCAAAAAATACTTTTCTCTTTAAATTGCTCAGTGAGGGGCTTCCCCGGTGGCGCAGCGGTTGAGCGCTGGGTTGCGAAGCTGCCCGCAGCCTCTGTAGTGGATGAATTTCGGTCCTTCTGCCTGCTCTGCTCCCCGTTTTGGCTCTGGTGAATTCTCTCACCCTCCCGCGCTTCTGACTGTGCCCAGTGCTTGTATAAATAAATAAATCTTTTTAAAAAAATAAATAAATTGCTCAGTAAGATTAGTAGATGGATTTTCTCCCAAATGCTACTGCAGAGTTACCACAGAATGCCTGATATTATTAAGCTGAGTCATTTAAAATTGCTAATATCAAACCATTTTTTACATATAAAAATGACAATATCATCATTTTCCAAACAAGAAAACAGATAGGATTGGAAAACCCAGTAGACTATGAAACAATGAAATCTTCAAAACTACCTATTGCTCAGCATGCATCACTTTTCTAAGTAATATCAATGATCTAGGTATTAACAATTTTTGTTCCAAGCCAATATATCTTCATGGTACTTGAAAGACAGTGAATGAATAGTCTCCAGTATTTGGAAGAGCTCAAGTGTATCTCTTCATTTGCTTCTTCCCACACAGTCACTATTTACTGCCAACTACCTCTCAGCTTCCTTCCTGCAACATTAAGAGTCTTTTCCAAGAGCATAAATGTGGCGGAGAGAAAAGCTAAAGGCTGGAAGGCAAAAAGGTGAGAATAAGAATGCAGATCTCAAAAAAAAAAAAAAAAAAAGAATGCAGATCTCGGGTCCTCCCTGGTGGCCTAAGGGTTAAATCTCAGCACTATCACCACTACAGCCTGAGTTCGTACCCCGGCCAGAGAGCTACCCACATGGCTCAGCAGACCTCTCCTGTCTCACCTGCTACTCCCCTCAGCAGTGTATTTCAGTAGATTCACCTGTTCTGCTCCCCACTCTGATTCTGGTGAATCCTCTCACCCGCTGCACCTGTGGCCTATGCCCCAGTTCTTCTATGCAAAAATGAATACAAAGTAATTTTTTTTAAAAAATTTAAAAAAAAAAAGAATGCTGTAGGGTAAAGAAAATATCAGGCTTTTCTGCCCTTCCGCCATCAGGATAGATGATGGATCCTTGTACTGAATGCATGCCTGATGGTGGGCACCTGGAATAGGGTGTGGGCATAGGTAGATGGGATTCAGCTGAGCTAAGACTGTGCTTTTAAGGGCGGCGTCACGGGGGGACGCCAGCAGCACCAGCACCAGCAGCAGCAGCAGCCACAGCTGCAGCCGAAGCCGAGAAGCAGCAGAACGAACGCTAGAGAGCCCAGATAGAGTGAGGACTTGCTGGGGCTGGGAAGCCTGCCAGCCTCCCAGCCCCCCAGCCAGCACCCCTGCCTGCCATATGCCTGGTGAACCCCAAATAAAAAACCTGCAAAACTACTGAGGACTCTGACTCCTCCTTTACCCGGTCTGCATGGGATCAGAAAACCTGCACTGTATCCAGTCCTGCCCTTACAATTGGCGTATGTCGGCAAGATCCATGCGGACGGGTATTGGAGCCCTCCGAAGACCTGGAGGGACTAAGGAGAACAGACTTTGCCTGTGACGACGCTGGAGGCACCATGGCGGTATAGAAGATGGATACGTCCACGAGCTACAGGATGAGACCTGGCGTGAAGGAGACGCCCGAAAGGACCAGCCAACGACACCGGAAAGGACCAGCCAACGACACCGGATAGGACCAGCCAACGACACCGGAAAGGACCAGCCAATGACCCCTGAGGCAGCAGGCCATTGCTGAAGCAGGAGAGGCCAATGGACTGATAGACTGATGAACTGATGATTTTGGACTGACAATCCCGCCAGAAGGCGGAGGACCTTAGCAGGTTATGTTTATTTTTTGAGAATCTGGGGGTGGCCAGTGGGCCTAGATGGCCAAAAGCAGCCTGTGTATGCCCAGTGGCCAGGTGGAGGAGAAAAGCCAACTAAGGTGGCAAAAGCTGGTACTGATGCTAAGTTGAGAAGCCCTAAAGCGGCTGTTAAGCAGCCTGGGTATGCTGAAGCCCTGTGAGTCTCGTAAAATCACCTATGGGTGATGCCCTGCTCATTCTTGAGTGAGGGTGAGGAGCTGAGGAGCCCGTCCTTGGGGGACGGGTGGGGAATGTGGCTTGGGGTGGAGCCCAAGCCAAATGCAAAGTTTGGATCCCCAACCCATGTGCTTGTGCAGTGGGTTGGCTTGAGAGCAGGGGTCTGTGAGTCGCATGGGTGGCCATGAAGGCCGAGTGTTGGAGCGACTGCAGACAGAAACCCTGAGGGTTGGCGATTACCCCCAACAGAATAAAATTGCCAATCCCAGAGCTAGTGCATCCTGGGGGTGGATGCTGTGTGTGCCTTGTAGCCGAGACTACAGCCAGAGAAGGCCAGGAAGCCTGACGGCTCCTGGTGTGTTATAGCAGATGCCGTGTGTGATTTCCCCTCCCTCGTATGAGCAGTGCCTTCGGCAGCAGATTTGGTGGCTCATCTGCTGGTACCAATAATTGTCTTTTGCACTTGGTTGGTGCCCTGCCTGGACTTATTTGTGTTCTGTTGTATTTTGTTATGTTGTATTTTGTTATTTGATGTATTTGCTTTTGTGGGCCATGGCTGCATTGTTTGTTTGCTTAGAAAATTGTGTATATATGTATAGACTGTTTGGCAGAAAACCCTGAGGGGGTGGACTGTAGGGTAAAGAAAATATCAGGCTTTTCTGCCCTTCCGCCATCAGGATAGATGATGGATCCTTGTCCTGAATGCATGCCTGATGGTGGGCACCTGGAATAGGGTGTGGGCATAGGTAGATGGGATTCAGCTGAGCTAAGACTGTGCTTTTAAGGGCGGCGTCACGGGGGGACACCAGCAGCACCAGCACCAGCAGCAGCAGCAGCCACAGCTGCAGCCGAAGCCGAGAAGCAGCAGAACGAACGCTAGAGAGCCCAGATAGAGTGAGGACTTGCTGGGGGCTGGGAGGCCTGCCAGCCTCCCAGCCCCCCAGCCAGCACCCCTGCCTGCCATATGCCTGGTGAACCCCAAATAAAAAACCTGCAAAACTACTGAGGACTCTGACTCCTCCTTTACCCGGTCTGCATGGGATCAGAAAACCTGCACTGTATCCAGTCCTGCCCTTACAAATGCATATCTCTATGAAGGAAAGGCTAAAGGGAAAATATGTCAAAGTAAAGGAGGAACAAGTTGTCAGGTAGTAAAAGATGAAGGAATAAGGTGCACAGGGAAGAGAGCAGATGGGGCTGCCCAATAATCCAATACTTACAGAGTGGGAGTATCTCACCACATTGAGAAAATTAAATAGATCTAAGTCCAGATGAAATGAAGGGACTGTTTACTTCTAATAATAAATTTAGTAACCCATCCGTCTTAGGACCTAGCACAACCATCACTTCCACTAAGATGCACACTACCACAACCACCCCACCATCCCTGTAGTGTAGGGCATGTGTAACACTACCAGACCTAAAAGCCAACACATCAGAAGCCAGTGTTCATGTTTTCTAATTGCTTTGTTGATCTTCTGTCTAGATGTCTCAATGCATATCTGCCTAGTTTCAATCTGCTATCAAAAATAAGATAATGAAGTTTCCAACTATTGTTGAATTTTTCATTTTTTCCTTCAATTGTGTCATTTTTTGTTTCATGTATTTGGGGGAATCTCTTGCTAGATGCCCATGTTTGTAATTATAACCTCCTGATGGATTGAAACTTTTATTATATATAATGAACTTCATCTCATGATAATTTTTACTTAAAATCTATTGATATAGCCACTCTCTAATATTGTTATAGTCACTCTCAGGTCTCTTGTAGTTATTGTATGTATGGTACATACTATTCTATCCTTTTACTTTCAAACTATTTGCATTTAAATACAAAATTGATCAACTATAGAGAACACACAGTCAGATCATGTTTAATTCAGTCTGCCAATCTGTCTTAGTTAGTGGAGTGGTTAATGGAGTGGTTAGTACATTTACAGTTCACATACTGGTAGGATCTACATCTGCCATTTAATTATGTTTTGTACATGTCTTATGGCTTCTTATTTCTCCACTTCAACATTATTGCCTTCTTTTGTGATAAAGATAATTTTATGCCATTTTAACTACCTTGTAGTTTTTTTTTTTTTATAAATTTTATTGTTATATTCCCCATACAATTGCAGCCCCCCATTCTGACCCCAATCCCTCCCCTCCCGCCTCTGCCCCCTAAAAGTGTCTCTGGTTCATAGTTTTTTGTTGATTTTGATTTTCACTTTCTTATAGTTATTCATTTTCCTGGTCCCTTATTTAAGTTTTCTAGATTCCTGCTATGAGTGAGACCATCCGGTATTTTTCTTTTTCTTTTTGGCTTATTTCGCTGAGCATGATCCCTTCCAGCGCCATCCATGTTGCTGCAAATTGCATGTGTTTATCTTTTTTGAATGCTGAGTAATATTCCATGGTATATATGTACCACATCTTCTTGATCCAGTCATCTATTTTTGGGCATTTGGGTTGTTTCCAAAGCTTAGCTATTGTAAACAGTGCTGCTATAAACATAGGGGTGCAGGTGTTCTTTGGAATGGATGTTTCTGTGTCCTTTGGGTAAATACCTAGGAGTGGAATTGCTGGATCATATGGAAGCTCTATGTTTAGTAGGTCCAGATATCTCCACACAGCTTTCCACAGTGGTTGGACCAGTTTGCACTCCCACCAACAGTGCAGAAGAGTTCCTTTTTCTCCACACCCTCGCCAACATTTGTTGTTGCTAGTTTTTTTAATATGTGCCATTCTCACTGGTGTAAGATGGTATCTCATGGTAGTTTTGATTTGCATTTCCCTGATGACAAGTGATGTTGAACATTTTTTCATATGCCTGTTGGCCATTTGCAATTCCTCTTCAGAGAAGTTTCTTTTTAGCTCTTCTGCCCATTTTTTGACTGGATTATTTTCTTTGTTGTTGTTGAGTCTCATCAGCTCTTTGCAGATTTTTGTGATCAGTCCTTTATCATTAGTGTTGGGTGCAAAAATGTTCTCCCAGTTGGTGGGGTTTCTCTTTGTTTTTGTTATTGTCTCTTTTGCTGTGCAGAAGCTCTTTAATTTGATGTAGTCCCAGCTGTTTATCTTCGCCTTCACTATCACTGCTTTGGGTGATGTGTCTGTAAAGATGTCTTTGATGTGCAAATCCCGTAGTGTTTCGCCTATATTTCCTTCTATATATTTTATGGTTTCAGGTCTTATGTCTAATTCTTTAATCCATTTTGAGTTGATTTTTGTGTATGGTGTGAGGTAGTGGTCAAGCTTCATTCTTTTGCATGTAGCGACCCAGTTTTCCCAGCACCATTTATTGAACAAACTTTCTTTGCTCCAATGCATAGTCTTTGCTCCTTTGTCAAAGATTAGTTGACCATAAATCTGTGGGTTTATTTCTAGATTTTCTATTCGATTCCATTGGTCTGTATGTCTGTTCTTGTTCCAATACCATGCAGTTTTGATGATTATGGCTTTGTAGTAGAGTTTGAAGTCTGGGAGTGTGATGCCTCCATTCCCTTCTTTTTTTTTCAGGAGAGCTTTGGCTATTCGGGGTTTTTTGTGATTCCATATGAATTTCATCAATAATTGTTCTATTTCTTTGAAGAATGACATTGAAATTTTGATTGGAATAGCATTGACTCTGTATATTGCTTTTGGAAGGATGGCCATTTTAATAATGTTTATTCTTCCAATCCATGAGCAGGGGATATCTCTCCATTTCTTTGTGTCTTCTTCTATTTCTTTTAACAGTGTTTTATAGTTTTCTTTGTATAGGTCCTTTACCTCTTTTGTTAGATTTATTCCCAAATATTTGATTTTTTTTGTTTCAATAACGAAAGGGATGGTTTTTTTGATTTCTTCTTCTTCAGATTTATTGTTTGTGTATAGGAAGGCTACTGACTTTTGCGTGTTGATTTTGTATCCTGCCACTTTACTGAACTGATTGATGAGTTGAATTAGCTTTTCTGTGGAGTTTTTGGGGTTCTCTATGTATAATATCATATCGTCTGCAAATAGTGATAGTTTGACTTCTTCTTTTCCTATTTGGATTCCTTGGAAGTCTTTCTCTTGTCTTATTGCCCTGGCTAGGACTTCCAGTATTATATTGAAAAGCAGTGGTGAGAGTGGACATCCTTGTCTTGTTCCAGATCTTAATGGAATTGCTTTCAGCTTTTCACCATTGAGAATGATACTGGCTGTTGGCTTGTCATAGATGGCCTTTATGATGTTAAGGTATGTTCCTTGTATCCCAAGAATTTCAAGGGCTTTTATCATGAATGGGTGTTGCACTTTGTCAAAAGCTTTCTCAGCATCTATTGATATTATCATATGGTTTTTATATTTCTTTTTGTTGATGTGTTGGATAACGTTGATTGATTTTCGGATATTAAACCATCCTTGTGTCCCTGGAATGAATCCTACTTGGTCGTGGTGAATTATCTTATGGATACATTGTTGGATTCTGATAGCTAAAATTTTATTGAGGATTTTTGCATCAGTGTTCATTAGGGAGATTGGCCTGTAGTTTTCCTTTTTTGTGTTGTCCTTGTTCGGTTTTGGTATTAGTATAATGTTGGCTTCATAGAACGTGTTTGGTATTGTCCCTTCCTTCTCAATTTTTTGGAAGAGTTTGTGAAGGATAGGCACTAATTCGTCTCTGAATGTTTGGTAGAATTCATTTGTAAATCCATCAGGTCCTGGGCTTTTGTTTTTGGGGAGGTTTTTGATTACCATTTCAATTTCGCTAATTGTAATTGGTCTGTTTAGGTGTTCTATTTCTTCTTTATCTAGCTTTGGGTGATTGTAGAGTTGTAGGAATTTGTCCATCTCCTCTAGATTGTTAAACTTGTTTCCATATAACTGTTCATAGTAGTTACTGATTATTCTTTTGATTTCTGCTGTGTCCGTTGTGATTTCTCCTCTTTCATTGATGATCCTGTTTATTTGTGCTTTCTCCCTTTTTTCCTTTGTGAGCCTGGCTAGGGGTTTGTCTATTTTATTGATTTTTTCAAAGAACCAGCTCTTGGTTTCATTGATCTTTTGGATTGTTTTTTTAGTTTCAATTTCATTTATTTCTGCTTTGGTTTTTATTATTTCTTTTCTTCTACTGGTTTTGGGGTTTTTTCTTGTTCTTTTTCTAGATCTTTGAGCTTCGAGATTAGGTTGTTTCTTTGAGTTCTTTCTTGTTTCTTGATGTGAGCTTCTATTGCTATATATTTTCCTCTTATTACTGCTTTTGCTGCATCCCATACATTTAGGATATTGGTGTCCTCCTTGTCGTTCAATTCAAAGAATTTTTTAATTTCTTCTTTGATCTCCTCATTAGTCCAGTGGTCTTCCAGTAGTGTGGTTTTTAATCTCCATGAGGTAGGAAAGTTCCTTGCCTTCTTTTTATGGTTTATTTCTAGTTTGATGCCTTCATGGTCAGGAAAGATGGTTGATATGATTTCAATCTTGGTGTATCTGTTCATGTTTGTCTTGTGCCCCAGTATGTGATCAATCCTGGAGAATGATCCGTGTGCTCTTGAGAAAAATGTGTACTCCGTTTTTTTGGGGTTTAGTGTTCTATAGATGTCTGTTAAGCCCAATTGCTCTAGGTCCTTATTTAGAGCTTTGGTTTCTTTACTTATTTTTTGTCTTGTTGATCTATCCATTGTTGATAGTGGTGTGTTGAAGTCTCCCACTACGTATGTGTTTTCTCTGATGTCTGTTTTCAGAGAGGACAACAGTTGTCTGATATATTTTGGTGCTCCTTCGTTTGGTGAGTATATGTTAATGAGTGTTATTTCTTCTTGAAGTATTGTCCCCTTGATCATAATGTAGTGACCATTGGGGTCTCTTTTTATCTTTTTGAGTTTGAAATCTGTTTTATCTGATATAAGTATAGCTGTTCCTGCTTTCTTTTTTGGTCCATTTGCTTGTAGGATTGTTTTCCATCCTTTAACTTTGAGCCTATTTTTATCTTTTGTAGCTAAATGTGTTTCCTGGAGACAGCAAAAGGTTGGGTTTTGTTTCTTAATCCAGGCTGCAACTCTGTGTCTTTTTATTGAAGAGTTTAGTCCATTTACATTTAGAGTTAATATTGATATGTTAACATCTGTATTTGCCATTGTGTTTGTCTTTCCTTTGATTTTATTTATTTATTCTTTTAATAACTTTTTTTTTTTTGGCCTTCTTTCATTGTTATTCGTCCCTCTGAGGTTCTGGCTTTAGGACTCCTTGTAGTATTTTTTGGAGTGGGGGTTTAGTTGCAATGAAATTCCGGAGTTTCTGTTTGTCTGGGAAAGTCCATATTCTTTCTTCAAAGAGGAAGGAGAGCCTTGCGGGATAGAGTATTCTTGGTTGGCATCTGTTTTCTTGGAGTCTGTTGACTATGTCCCTCCACTCTCTCCTTGCCCGTAGTGTTTCTTCAGAGAAGTCTGATGTCAGCCTGATTGGCTTTCCTTTGAATGTTATCTGTTTCTTCCCTATTGCGAGCTTCATTATTTTTTCCTTGTCCTGGATTCTTGGGAGCTTTACTATTATGTGTCTTGCTGTATTTTTCCTTTCGTCGTGGAAGTTTGGTGTTCTTCTTGCTTCTTGTATATCAATTTTCAGCTCCTCCTTCACATTTGGGAAGTTCTCTTCAATTATCTCTTTGAATATTTTCTCTGTTCCTACTTCTCTCTCCTCTCCTTCTGGTATTCCTATAACTCTTATATTTCCTTTCCTCATGGAGTCAGATAGTTCCCGAAGTCTTTCTTCATTCTTTTTCCTTCGTACTTCTCTTTCCTTTTCTGTTTTGGTTCTTTTTATTTCTGTGTCTTCAAGAGTACTTATTCGTTCTTCCATTTCATCAATTCTGCTTTCATTGCTTTTCCCAGAATTCTTTAGTTCTTCCATTAATTCTTTGATCTCCTGCATTTCTTTTACTTCCCTCTTTAGGGACTCAATTTCATTCTTCTGATCGTTGATTATTTTTCCCTTATCATTGTTTTCCTTTATGACTTCTGTCAGTTTTTTAATCACGGCAATTTTAAATTCTCTTTCTGGAAGGCTCAGAAGTTCTTCCAAGTTACTGTCGTTGCAATCTGGGGGCTGGTTTTCTTTTTGTGGTGTGCTTTTTCTCTGGAGAGTTGCTAGGTTGCGTGTGGTTCTTCTCCTCCCTACTGTCTGTTTTCTAATTTGCCGTATGCGTTGGGACACTGTGTTGTTGGGAGTGGCCGGCATCTTGGGTGGGCTTCTCTGCTCCCCTCTGGTTCCTCCAGGAGTCATCTGTCAGTTTCAAGCAGTCTTTACTGGAGAAAGGTCCCTGTTCTAAAATGCCGATGTGGGGACACACTCCCCTGTGCGCCTGGTCTGCCCCGGCGGTGGGTTCCTGCTCCCCCTCTGGGCTTGGACTGCGGGCCAGAGGGGGTCTGGCGTGGGCGAACTTCCCCCGCTCACCTCTGGCTCCTGAGGAAGCCTTCTGCAGGTAGTCTTTACTGAAGAAATGTCCCTATTCTATAATGGTGATGTGGGACACACTCCCTGCGCGTCCGGTCTCAGGCACACTCTTCTGCGCGCTTGGTCTGCCCCGGCTGTGGGTGCTCGCTCTCCCTGTGGGCTCAGACTACTTGTTCGGAAGGGGCCCGGCGTGGGCTAACTCCCCAGCTGGCCACTAGCTCCTTCAGGAGCCTCTGCTGGCTTCAAGTCGCTAGGTGGCGCCAGAGATCTCTCCTAGAGCCCTTGGGGAGCTGATTTTCCACCCCATGGGACAGGGAGCAGAGCAGGGATGGTAGGGTACACCTCAACGTTTTGGTGTGCTGTGTCTGCCTTGTGCCCCACCGTCGTGGGGAACCCACGCCCCTAATTTCGTGCCCCGGGTCTCAGTTCCAAAGCCCTCAGTTCCAGGACTCGGGCTGTAGCCCAGATCAGTGGCGCGGGAATGGCGCCTTTTGGATCCCGCTCCCGTGCCTGGGCGCCTGGTTCCTGCTCACTCAGGGAGGGCCTCCGCGCGTCTCCCCGCAAGCCTAGGTCGCAGGCGCGGGGACCTGGGCAGCTGCGATCCGATCTGGATCCGCGTTTGCTTTTCAACCGCACTGCTTTTCAGCTCGATCCGCGCCGCTTTCCGCGCAATCCTGACCACGATCCGCACCTGCTTTTCCAGCGCGCCGCTTTCCGCGCAGGCTTACTGGGCGGCCGGGGCTGTGTGCTGGTGCTGGCCTCCTCCTGGGCGGGGTCTCTCTTTAATGGCGCCCGGAGCTCACCTCCGCGGCGGATCCTGCAGGGTTCTCCACAGCTCCCGTTCACGGGGTGTGGTGGCTGAAATAGTTCCTTTCCACTCACAGTCCCGTTTGCTGCGTCGTTTGTTCTTGTGGGTCGTTTTAGTTTGTTGTTTTCCTCCTCTCTGCCGGTCGGAGAGTGCCGCCTCTGTGGGCGGGGGAGGGGAGCAGGGTTCTGCGCTTCCCTCCCTTCTGGTCCTCTTTTATGGCCACTTTCTTCTTCGGGCAGTTTGCTGGAGTCGTCCGTTTATCTTCCGTGTCCCAGTTCTCACTGGGACCTGCCGCTTTTCCTCCCTATTCACTTTTTTTTAATGGGAGATCTTACTCGCAGCGTCTCCTCGCCGCCATGTTGCTCCGCCCCCTCCCTACCTTGTAGTTTTTTATTATAGTTTTTAAATTTGTTTTCTGAAAGGCTTATACTGTTTTTCACATATACCAATGTAGTTACCCTTATAGTACTTTTTATTTCTTCTTGAAGGTGAGCTACTATCTAATGTCCTTTCATTACACTTTTAAAGACCTGTAGGGTAGGTCTCCTAGTGACAAATCATTTGTTCTGTTTTTCTGAGATATTCTTATTTACTTCTATTTTGAAGAAGAATTTAGCTGGATACAGAATTATTGATTGGATGTCTTTCTTTCAGCATTTTGAGTATGTTACCTACTACCCTCAGGCCTCCATGATTTCTCATGAGAAGTCAGTTGTAAATATAATTGTGAATCCCTTCTGTGTAATGATTCATTTCTCTCCCACTGTCCTTTGTTTTTGTTTTGGCTTTCAACAGCTTGACTGGTATGTGTCTAGGAGCAGATCTCTGTGTTACTCCTACTTGATATACATTGAACTTCTTGGATGTGCAGGTAAATATTTTAAATGAAATTTGGTAAATTTTGACCATTGTTCCTTCAAGCATTCTTCCTGCCCCATCTCTCTCTTCTTCTTGAATGTCCATTTTACACATAAAGGTACTAATAATGGTTGGGCTGATGTTCTTTTCAATCTTTATTCTTTTGACTTTCTGGTCTTCAAATTACGTAATTTCAATTGACCAACTTTCAAATTTGATGATTCTTCCTTCTGCCCATTCATATCTGCAGTGCAGTCCCTCTAGGGATTTTTTTTAATTTCAGCTGTACTTTCAAACTCCAGAATTTCAATTTTATTCTTTTTTATAATTTCTACCTCTTTATTGATATTCTCTATTTAGTGAGACATTCTCATCAGGGCATTCTCACACTTTCCTTTAATTGTTCAGATACAATTTCCTTTCACTTTTGAACACATCTATAATTCCTGATTTTAAATTTTTGACTAATATTCCAATTATTCTAGACATGTCAGGGAAACATTACTTTTTACCCTGTGTTGGATCATACTTTCCTTGTTTGTATGTATCATAACTTTTTGATGAATAGTGAATTTTAAGTCATGTAATATGGCAACTCCATAAATCAGATTCCACCCCTTCCAAAAGATATATTATTATTGCTATCTGTTGTTTCTGTAGTTCCTGATGTTAATTATACATTTCCTGGACTTATTCTTTAAAGTCATTCTATTTATCATGTTCAGCCACTAGTCTCTGCTCAATTCACTTTAGACACCAGATAAAGATGGAATATTGATTTCCTTAAATGTTTCAAGCCAGTATGTTTCACAGCCTTTGCTGGGGGTCTCTACATGTGTATTAATGCATGCCTTATTCTCTGATAAGGAGTTCATGACTCTACCTTAGCCTTTTCTTCCTTCTTGCATAATATCTCTCTGGGTGATAGCTTAAGGACTTCCCAAATCTTTCATTGGCGTAGGCACAGATTTACATATGTAAATATTCTATTTTCCAAAAAATATGTCAAAGATTTTTCAAAACTATCTATGGACATCACCTTTCCTAATTATTCCTTTTAAGATTTTTGGTCAGCCTCTTTTTAACCCCAACTGGTATAGTGACCTTAGACAAATGTGATAGTAGACACTTATCACTGAGTGTTTTTTAACAAATAAACTAAACTGTTTTCACAGAGTAAATTCTAAGTCAGATGAAATATAAACAAGCTCTGAGAATGGAGCTTTTCAGGGAGTTAACAGACAGGTTATATAGTGACAATTTTCTGAGATTGGGGCATTCAGACATCTCTAAACCCAACCTGCTCCCTCCAGTAGCTTTTGGTTTTCAAAGCTATCATGGTGCTAGGAAGAAGTAATAGCAATGAATTTAAATGCCATAAAGTTCACTACTCTTACCAAGATTTTGGATTTTTTAACTTAAATAAATGTTCCTTGGATTGCTACAAGTCTTTGGTAATTTCTAGTGTTCTAAATTAGTTTATACTGACAATTTTTGACTCAGTTGGTGAAATTTTACTCTCACTTCTGTTTTGGAGGAGAGGGTTTACAGAATGCCCTTACTCAAAGAATCCAGGTGTGGCCCTAAAGTAAATATTTTTTTAATAAAAATTAATCAAATAATTATTGATTAAAAAAATAAAATTTTAAATTAAAATCAGTGATGGTGTCCTGCTAATATCAGGACCAGTCACAAAAAGAGAAAAATGTATTTTTCTGATGTTGTATTTTTCTAAATATTGATGTTCGCCATGGATATTATGCATTAATTTTCATATTTTAAACTGCATTAAAATAATATTTACTTTTGGGCCTTCCCAGTGGCACAGCGGGTTGAGCGCAGTGCTGTGAAGCTGTCTGCAGCCTCTGCAGTACAGGTTCAATTCCCGCTTGGTGGGGAAATACCCACATGGCGCAGCAGACCTCTCCTGTCGCGCACACTGCTCCCCTCAGCAGTGTATTTCCGTCCATCTGCCTATTCTGCTCCCCGCTCTGTCTCTGGTGAATCCTATCACCCTCCCGCGCCTCTGCCCTGTACCCCAGTTCTTATATAAAAATAAATAAATCTTTTTAAAATAATAACAATAATATTTATTTTTATTGCTCAGTTTCTTGGTACTCCCTTAAATTTATACCTGAGAGAAGTGTCTAACAACCCTTTCTTGAGTCCCAGTCCTGGAGAAGAGTTATATTCAGACCACGTCTCTGCTGATTTTTTTTTTTTTTATTTCCTAAATTGAGATGTTAGTTCTAACTCACATCTATGGTCCATTACAATATATTGGCTGTTGTCAAAATAAACTAAAATCCTGCAGAAAAATTTCTGAATGAAGGTTGAGGATAGAGAACTAAGTAGTTATATTAAACTTTTTTACTTCTTAAATTTTCTAGTAAAGACCAGTGGGCTCATTCAGTATAAAACTCTTACTAGCTGTCAGTTAAAGTAATACAATGTGGATTTTTAAAAAGAAATACTTGGTAGAGTCTTTAGGAAATTAAATATAGTGCTTGGTATGTCTGCCACACAAATGTCCTAAGATATACAAAGCTAACAGAAACTACATCAAACTTAGAAAAATCTATTTCAACTAAAATTATTCTGTTGCATGATTTTGGTTCTCAAATTGGCTTTCCCTGAAAATAAACTGAAATAAATATAAGAATTAGGGACAAAAAGTGTGCTTGGCTTAATATGTGGTAACATTTCCAAACTGAGAAGATATTTGTGTGTCAGCTAAGAATGCTATCTTGAAACGCTATTTTTAGTGAGTAATTTCAAACAATTAATTACAAAGACAATTAATTCTGGATAATTTGAGATTACCTGTTCTAGACTGTCATTCAAGAGAGATAGTGTTCATATTAAGTTTTTAGATTAGTACTTTGTTAGTACAGTCCGCAAATGTAGAAATCTAGTTTTCCATTAAGTGTTTATTATTATCTTCCATGTTTATTAACCATGGCTTTTTTTTTTCCACTATACTTTAAAGAAACACTTAAAATCACTATACCAATATTAGCTTGTTTCTAGACAAGTTTAATTACCTTATTACAGTCTTTGTAGACATGAGAACAATATGTTGGCATTTCATTTCTTCAGGTAAGCTGAGCTTCCCGAAGACAATATCAAATGGTCATTAATACTGGATTAGAACCAATTGCAAATATTGCTGACTTACCTTTAACAACTGTGTGTACACGCTGTTTTGTTTTTCTAAAGGAGCTGTGTAGGGTAAGGAAAAATGTCAGGCTTTTCTGCCCTCCTGCCATCAGGATAGATGATGGATCCTTGTGGTCCTGAATGCATGCCTGATGGCGGGCACGTGGAGTAGGGTGTGGGCATATGTAGATGGGATTCTCCTGGGCTAAGACTGGGCTTTTAAGGGCGGCGTCACGGGGATGCCAGCAGAAGCCAAAAGAGAAGCTAAGAGAGAAGCAGAGATCACCGGAGAGCCCAGATAGAGTGAGGATTTGCTGGGGGCTGGGAGGCCTGCCAGCCTCCGGGCCCCCCAGCACCCTTGCCTGCTGTGTACCGGGTAAATCCCAATAAAAGCCTGCAAAAGCCACTGAGGACTCTGACTCCTCCTTTACCCGGTCTGCTGGATCAGAAAACCTGCTCCGTGTCTTGACCTGCCATTACAAGCTGAATCTACTGGTTTAATAGGTCTGTAGGTACACAAAGGGGGCAAGACTAGTAAGGAGAAACCTTGCAGGGTCAAACAGACTATCTTCTCTGGACAAGGAAGAGTAGACTACCCTCTCTGGGAGAAGGAATTCTCTTTGCCTGAAAGACTATAATTAATCTTATTTTTATTCTTTAATCACCCTACAGATTTAGTCAATGATCTACTCTCCTTCTATCCAGTCTATACTCTGGTAGTGTAACATAAAATGTAAATAGGAAACCAAAATCATCATCGGGAGATGATCTGATTGTCTACCAAAAAAATTCATGTAAAATAACCCAAATAAAGATTACAAATTTTAAGGGCCTGCAAGAGTCAGATTTTACATTTACATCTTAAATAGCTTTCTCTATATCAAGTACTGATTGTATATAAGTTACAGTCTAGATGAATATGTCCCTTCTAAAAATTTATATGTTGAAAACCTGTTGTCCAAGATGATGGTATTAGGATGCAGAGCCTTTGGGAGATGATTAGGACGTGAGTGCAGAACCCTCAGGAATGGGATTAGTACCTTTATAAAAGAGACTCCAGAAAGCTTGCTTGCCTTTCCACTAAGTGATACAGCAAGAAGGTGCCACCTATGAAACACAAAGCAGGCCTTTACAGAAGACTGAATCTGCTGTACTCCCCAGCCTCCAGAACTGTGAGAATAAATTTCTGTTATTTATAAACCACCCAGTCTATGACATTTTGTTACAGCATCCCAAACAGACTAAGACAACATAACATAGCCAGTATATAACAATAACCAGGAGGCCCTTCCTAATGCCATCTGCCTGTGTGCTCATTCTTGCTGCTACTATGCTCCAACCCACCAGCAAACAATCCAAAGAACCTCTGTATGGAAGGTTTCTTCTTCGTGTCAGGGATAAAAGTGATATAAGCCAATGCCTTAAAAAAGGAAACAGCTGTCCATGTTTGTCTCACACCTCTGTGCCCCAGAGGGAGCTTCAGGGAATCCAAAGTAAAGTGGAACTTTCCCAGTGGCCCCTTTCCTAAAGCCAGTGGGAACCATCAGCAAGAGACAGAAAACCTCCTTTCCTGCTCCTAATGGTCTACACTGCATTCCAGTTGCTGTGAGAGGCCCTCACATCAAACCATCTAAGGCCCCAAGACCAACACCATTATTCACTAACATGGCTTCAGGTCACTGGAAAGTAGTATAAAGGCAGACCCAAGAACGACTGCAAGAGAAATACAGGTCATCCCCAGCCATCAACATGAGACTCCCCTTCAACTGCCTGCAATTCCAGGCCTCTCTGCTGCTCATATGTGCCAATCAAGCTCTGGTCTATGGACCTAGCATTCGTTGATCCCCAGGGAGGGAAATGTCCTTTGCCAGTCAGGTATCCATAGGCTCATTCTTCTATCTCTGTTAGGGCCCTACTTAACAATCCTTCTCAGGGAGGACTACCCTGAACAGTACTTCCCTGCCCCTCACACCTTCTCTGATTTATTTTCTCCATAGCACTATGCATAAATGATACATTAAATATTTTATTTAAGTTTACCCATCACACTGTAAGTTCCTCAAGGCAGAGTTTTTGTCACTTTTGTTCAGTATTCTGCAATACCTAATGCCTAGAACAGTGCCTGACGCATACAGTCCCTCAAAGGCATTTGTTGAATGTTGCTACCCCACAAAAATCAAAAACATTAATTAAAAAGGAAATTTGCACTCCCATATTTATTGTAGCACTATTTACTATAGCGGAATTATGGAAACAACCTAAGTGCCCCCAAACAAATGCATGAATCAAGATGTGGTATATATACACAATGGAACACTACTCAGTGATCAAAAAGATAAACTCAGGCCTTTTGTGAACATGGATGAAGCTGGAAGGGATAATGCTAAGTGAAATAAGTCACATAGGACAAAGATAAATAATGAATGGTGTCACTAATATGTGAAATATAAAGTGCCAAAGCTAAGAGTAAGATAAAGACAAGCTGAAAAACTAACCCATGAAAGCTGACTATAAAACAGAAGCACCAAGGAGGGGAGGGGATGAGGGAGAGAGAAGAATAAAGGGGGAAGGAAGTACAATGGACTATAGTGGTGAACTATGGGTATTTGGTGGTGGGTGCACCATGGAGGTAAACCTGATGGGGGTAGTCAAATATTACCTGAATTAAAAATAAATTAATTAACAACAAAGCAGACCTAGTTAAAGGCAGTAAAGACAGACTGTACTCACTATCACTATTTACCATAATTGGGGACAAAGAATTCTGTATAGAAGTGGGTTGAACTTTAATCTCTGGGAGGTTTTTTTTTAATATTAATTTTTTTATTATTTTTTACATCACTGTTCATTTTTAAACAATATTTGCTTCCCCCCACCCCCTCAGGTGTAGTCCCCATAGTTTCCTTCACCAATGCACCCGAGCACCATCACCTCAGTCCCCTGTGCTCCTCCCTCCCTCCCTCTGATCCCTCTCCCTCCTCCTCCCCTGCAGGATGTCTCTGATTTATAATTGTCTGGTTTTGCTTTGCTGTGTTTTGAACTGTTATTATATTTTTACACTGATATCTTATCCTATCTTCCTGCTACTGGGAGTTTTAAAGGAAAATGTAGAGAGTCAGGAGAAGGAACCAGGGAGGGTTGGAGCAGAGTCAAGGAGGTGGAAAATTACAAAAAGCAGGTAGGAGGTTGGTCAACGTCAGTGCAATTACGCATCTGAGTCTGTTAACTGGCACTTGTCAAAGTTAGGTTCCTACTCTCTTACAGAGGCTGGAAGAGAGGCCTGATGCTTCCTAATTTTTACATTTCAAAGGAATGGCTTTGGAGTACTGAAGAAAGATTACTCCCAACTCACAGAAGATACATATGCACCTCAAAGGAACAGCAAAAAAGATTATAATTGTAAGGTCTTTTTTGTTCTTTTAAGTAAATGCTTAAAGGAAAGTAAGTCAGAGGCCTAGCAGGTGTGGCTGGAATAGAGAACCAATTCTTTTGACAGCCTTGAATTTTTGTACATAAAAACTGAAGAACTGGGTCATCCTAGGATCATGACCTTAGGCTGTTAAATACCATATTAGAGTTTTTTCAAGTCTCATAATTAGGAAGGCAGGGGGAGGACAAAATTGTGCTAAAAACTGCCGTTTTTAATAGGTCAAGGTTGAGGTCTAGTAAAGAAGAGGACTCAGAAAAGCCTGACTCAAGTTTGGTCTGGGAGAGACTCTTTGTGCATGGGTGGGTGCGGGTGTGGACAGATAGGGTACAAGACTTAGTGGGAAAGAGGTTGAGATGATAAGATCTGAATATAACCATATTCAGATAGGAAGTAGAAATCATTTCAGAGAAAAGAAGAAAAATCTTCAACTCTTCAACAATTCTCTTCTTATGCAAGTTATCTTGATATCAAAACAAGTCATAACACTTTATAATGTCTGAATCATTTGTTATAGACAGTGTTTCATCCAATATCATTAAAAAACACAAGGTGTCACCAGGAATGGGGGTAGAGGGCTCCAAAGAGGGGAGGGAGGAGCACAAGGGACTATGCTGATGGGTCACGGGGGCAGTGGTGGTGGGAGAACTATGGGATACACCTGAGGGGAGACATCAAATACTGTCCAAAAATAAACAACAATGTAAGAAAATAATCACAGTTTGTGAAAACCTTATGAGGAAAGGTTAAATACCATCAGATAACAGATAAAGCAATGAAGTCATACAAAGTAAAAAAAAAAAAAATCGAAACATGGACTTGGGCCTCTGGAACAGCAATCAAAATTGGTGCTTCTGGGCCTCCCTTGGTGGCGCAGCGGTTGAGCACTGGGCTGCGAAGCTGCCCACAGCATCTGCAGCGCCGGTTCAATCCCTGGCCACTGGCAAGGGTCCCACATGGCGTGCAGACCTCTCCTGCCACACCTGCTGCTCTCCTCAGCAGTGTATTTCGTCAATCTGCCTGTTCTGTTCCCCGCTCTGGCTCTGGTGAATTCTCTCACCCTCCTGCGCCTCTGACTGTACTCAGTGCTTATATAAATAAATAAATAAATCTTTAAAGAAAAAAAATGGTGCTTCTGCACAGCAAAGGGAAGTATTAACAAACCACAAAGGCAACCTATGAAATGGGAGAAAATATGTGTAAATCACATATCTGATAAGGGGTTGACATCCAACTCACACAGTCAATAGCACAAAAAAAAAAAGCAATCATTAAAAAAAAAATAGGTAGAGGATCTGAAGGGCTAGTGTTTTCAAAGAAGACAGTCAAGAACAAAGAAAACAAGAAACAACTCCTTCTCAAACATTCCTACAATGGACATGTTAAGACTCCCACTTACTCATAAAAACTGCTAATGGGAACAAGGCAATAGTTGTCTAGGTCTCCGTGACCCACAAATGGTTTCCTGAAGCATATTTTTTAGATCTGAGTTTGTTCACTGCATCAACTTCAAATTAGAGAAGATCCTAAGAAGATCTCCTATGAAGCTGATGCTATCTGTTTTTAATAACTTTTTATTAATGAAGCATCTTTCAGTAGTTGATTTTTCCTCCTTTCCCTTGGCCGCCTGCCTCAGACATGTGGAGGAGCTTTAACCCATTTTCCTCCAACTCTCACCCACGTCTCAGTTCTCCACCTACAGCTCACATTCGAACCCAAAAACGTCTTGTTCATGTGATATCACGAGGCAGAGTTCGTTCTCCAGTGACCACCTGATTCTACTAGTTCCACACAGTCCTGGGTCACACGGGGCTCTCTCACTTTCCCAGCAGGTCAACCACAATACTGGCCAGATTTCCTCTCTTGTCTTCAGGAAGAAAAAACATTTTGATAAGTTAACATTTGAGCATAATTTGGAGGCAGGGGCAGATGCAGGCTTATGAAGCCTTATGTTTATATAATGAGAGGTGGGAAGGCTGAGGACAGTATCTTCCTTTTTTAAAAAGAATCCAAAATTACAAACTCAGGTATGACCACGTGAACATTGCCAGGGGCCCTTCCAGGGGCTGCCAGAAGCCCGTGTGAGGAGCCCTGAAGCTTAAGATTCATTAGCTTCCCAGTCAATCTGCCTCTGCTGGGAGATATAAAGACTGGAAAGGTTTATACTGCAGTATTAAAATCTCTAGAAAACCGTTAAGCATAACAGTTTTATATTACATCAATCCTCTAGATGTTATTCTTATCTCTCTTTCACAAACCACCATGCTGTTCTAATTCTCCAGCAACAATGCATTACAAAGGTGCATGTGCTGGACTGAGGTTGTATGTCTTTCCCCAAATTTGGCTTTCACAGTCTAGTACTGTGTCAGTTACGTAATAACCAAAACAGGGAATTAACTGGACTAGGAAATGCATAATCGTAAGGCTTCTTACATAAGCCTTCCATAAGGTCTGCTCTCAGATTTGAATGTTTGGAATTACATAAGGTAAACCAAAAACAGTGATACAGCAGTCAGCTTTATCTCTGACGTTAAAAACAGTAAGTATTTCACACTTAATTTACTAGTCTATAGTAATATAACAAGTTTTTAAATGGATGGAGAAAATAACCTTTAATAAGTCTTGACTAGCCTTTCATATAAACATAAAGGAATATCCTGACACTACTACTCAACTTCACCATTACCTCTGCACAAAGAAATGTCCCATTTCAGACTCCCATAATTATTGACATGGCTCCCTGATAAACCTATTCTGTGCAGGCTTAGAAAAAATCAAAGATATCTAGACAAAATCCAAAAGTGTATATATGCTATAATTATCCAACACATCTCCTTTTTAATACCATTTTCCTCTCCCTATATTTCAAATCACTGATTTTTTTTACTTAAACCACTCTGGCCACACCTTGAACGGTCAAGTGACAAATTAAAAGAAACATTGCTACCCAACAGGCCTCAACCCTGGCTGCACATTATAATCACTGAGGGAGCTGTCAACATCCCAATGCCACAGTATCACCAAAAACCAATTAGAATGGCAGAGGAGGATGAGGCGGTACAAAAAGGGGATGTCTAGACATCAGTATATCTGATGTCTTCTTCTTACCTGAAAAAATAAGCATAATAATGAATAGAGGTTTTATTGGAGGAGGGGAGAGAGAGAAGTCCTTAAATACTGGCAGCTCATAATTACTAAGTTTCTATCACATATCAAAATAAAATCCTTCAACTGTTAGAAAACCATACAGAGTATCTGTGGGACCTTTTTTTATGACTATCAATCAAATCAAAGAATCTTCACCACGTTTCTTAACAGCCTTTACAAAACCTATTTTTTAATGTTTGGTAATTCTACCTAATAATGTCAAAGAAAGAGCTGTATATCCTCTTCAAGGGCATCTCAAGCTAAGATCACGATTATCCTCAGGTAAAGTTTGGGTTTAAAGCAGAAATTATGGTTCTGCTTAATCTTCAGCCTCATTTCTTAGATGCTCTGGTAATCACTTTTATAACTTTACCAATGAGCAAATATTTTTTGAAGCACTTATATAACGGAGAGTACAGGCGCTTTTGGTATCCTGCCAACAGTACTTCTCTCCGTGTTTGTATTTAAAATAGACTGGTAGTAACATCACTTGTGTGCCTGAAATTCCTTCTGCGCACAGGCTCAGAATGAAAAAATGAAAGTAGCAAACCGCTTCACTGCTTTGCCATTAAAAAGCTAAAAGGAAATAACGCATTCGTACTAAATTAAGACACGGAACAAATTCTCCAAAGCTGGAGGTGGGGATGGAGGGAGGGACTCGCTTTAACCAACCTACCATCCCTTCTAAAACAGAAGATGTTTAACCTGGCAGCACGCAGGGTGGCAAATGAGCTGCACCACCTCAGTCCAAGCAGACGAGGTAGGCAGGAGAGAATGAAGTGCTGTGCTGACAGAAAAGCCAAATACTGCGCTGTCCGGACCCCGGCTGCCATCGCTGCCCAACTCCACGCACCTGTCTTGCAGGGCCTCCAGGGCCAGACCTGGCCGGACCCCGACGCACTGGGAGAAGAAGATTCGCTCACCTGGGTGGGAGAGAGCCAGGAAAGAGGTCCGAGAGGCAACCCCCGCGGGTTCCGAGACCCTCATCCCCGTCCACCTTCCGAGTCTCCTCCAGATCGAGTTTTCGATTCACCCACAGGTCGCGACTCCGCTGACCCGCCAAGGATGTCCGCCCAGGGGGTGCCCACAAACTTGCCGAGAGAGCCAGCCGAGGCGGCGCGCGGAGGGGAGCCGGGGGCGCCAGCGCACCTGGCCCGGCTCCCCAACACTGACACCTCCGCCCCCGCCCGCCCCCGCCGCGCCGGCGGCGCCCGCTCGCGCCCCCGCACTCACCTCGCGCCGGCACCGCCCAGGCCGCTGCCCCGGCTCCGAGCGCGGGGCGGCAGCGGGGGGACGGGGTCGCGCGCCGCCGGCAGGACCCCAGGCGCTACCTGGCCCGGCTGCGGCGGCAGCTGCTCCTCCGGCCGCCTCGCCCGACAAAGAGGAGCCGCGGGGCGGGCGGCGACGAAGCCCCCGCCTCGAGCCAGAAGCGCAGCCCGCGCGCGGCGCTCGAGAGGTGCGGGGCGCGGTGACAGGCGCCGGGCGGCCGGCGGGCCCGCGCTGGAGGGCGGCGGGGGGCGGCAGAGGCGCGCACCCCCTCCCGGCCGCCGGGAGACGCACACGCGGGGACCCGGGCGCCTCCTCCCGGCCCGGCGCCCCGCGGACCTAAGCCCCGCCGCCGGGGCCGCAGCGCCCTCTGCCGGCCGCCGTGAGCGCACCCGCCAGTCAGCGGCTGGCGGGACCCCCAGCGCGGCGTGGGGGGCGACCCCGCTGTGCAGGACACCCCGGGGGACCCCGGAAGGGAAGGTGTGAGACTGAAGAGGCGGGGGCCAAGGACAGGGGGATTCGGGGAGTGGGATCTGCTGTTTTGCCCCTAGGACGGAAGAGGGAGTAGCTTCGAATTATGTAAAGGAGAAATTTGGGTTCAGCATTGGAAAGAACTTGGAGGAACGTAGGATTCCTGATTCCAAAGTCGACCTCTGGAAATGCTTGCGGGAAAGGCAGGCGTTTCTTTCTAAAATCAGGCTTGTTTCTGTGCTTGATAAGCACAAATATGCCTAGCGCGTTGGATGGGTCCTGGAGAACCTCCCTGGCTGGCTCTTATGAATGAATAGAATAAGAGAAATCACTTCTCAAGGACCCTCCAGGCCCGCCTGTAATGCTCCAGGCTCCCCTAAACAGTACTTAGAAGGTTTGAAAAGGGACCCGAAGTCCGAGAATTTCTGCACTCTCTGGTTCAAATGGAAATGCAATAAACAGCGTTTTGGAAACGAAATGGTGGCGCTGCAATGTTTGGTCCTTGCACTTTTTGGGTGGGTTTTTTTAAGGGTGGGGGTGCCAGTTACAATTTACTATATTAAACGATATTTTTTATGCCTGTTATTTTTTAAAACTGGGCTATTGGTGAAGGAAAATCATGAAACAGCACCTTTTTTCACACCACTATCTTTAAAATTATTCTATCAGATCTTCCTTCTCCTTTGGAAGAATCTAGGACAGATTTCATAGCTTTTCCTGTCACTTTCAGGTGTTAATAAACAGACTGATTCTCCAGTATTAAAAGGTCCAGTTCAACTCAACTCAAAACTTCAGTCTCATTCTACTTAAGCCTTCCACACTCCGCTCCCACCGTTCACCAGCCTCCACATGACGCTTGCCCAGAAGCCCACATGGGGAAGGGAAAGGTCTTTCCTTGTTCTGCATCCTCTGGGTTGGCTCTGTGGAGACTGGTTCCTTTCAGATGACAAGGTTTCCCCCTGCGCCAGGATCCAGTCCTGGTTTCTAGCTAATGCCTCTTCTGGTGGCTCACCTCCCACAGGTACCCTGAAGGGTCACATGCCCTGTCAGGCAGACCCAGCTACTTTCCACCTTGTATATGCTGAACCAGAGAAAACACGTGACACCTTTTTGCCCATCAGACTCTAGAAGTGCTGTCTGCTGCCACAGCAGTTCACCCTCCTCGTTTTCTGATCACAAGGAGCTCTGACCAGCCTCTCTCCTTGGAGTTGTAGAAGTCTGGCAACTGTCTCTGGGTTCATGAATGTCCCCAAACACCAGGTGATACATGCCAAGCTCCAAGTACTTCTCCAGAAGCATGCCTTTCTTTGCATGAAGTGACTAGATCCTCTGCCCCCCACCCCACAACACCCTGTAATTTTCATACCAACCTTCTCCCTTGATCACCCTCTCCTTAAATTTAGACTGAAGGTATCAGACCCCTTATTCAGAAAAATCCTATAAAGATGTTCTAATCTCTACTTAAAATTCTTCTGGAGGTCATAGAAGTGTGCCTCTCAAATTTGGTGAGTACAACTGACAGCCTCCTGCTGTCACACCTTTGGATCCACCGCAAACATCAAGTTCACATGTCCCCCAGCTATTCCCAGCCGATGGCTGAGTGGGGTGGGCCATTTCTGCCTGATGCAGGATACTCTAATGGGCAAACTTTGTTCCACAACTTCCTGTCACCCTGCCAGAACTTCCTCAGAATTCCTCTGCAGTCTGAAATTCTTCCTACTTAGTCTTCCCCCTCCCTCTCTCCTTTCACAGTGTCAACCCTCCTGTCAATCTAAAGGCTCCTGTCTCCTGCACACCAAGCTCCTTCCCTGCGCTAACCCACACAGGCATTTTCTCCCCTATACCCTTTGTACATTTCATCCTTGTTGGCAGCTGCTTCTCAGAGGTCCCAAACTGGCACAGTCCCCTACTGTTATTTCACGGCAAGTCCCATTTTAACATTCGGTTATGCTTATATTTAGAAACTATAAAAAGAAAAGTAGAATGTTCTTTTGAGAGAAAAACATGATTGATAGTAATCATAGTGTAGTTTCCCTTCCAAAGCAGAACCAGATAGGACTTGGATGCAGAGAGATTATTTTGGTAGGTGATACCAAGAAGTAGTAATGATGACATTGATATATTGACATGGGGAATAAGTCAATATAAAGGTGTGCCATCAAGGTCGCTGCCACAGCAACACTGCACTTAATACCAAGCTTCTAAGAAGCTTACAGAAGTCCTCCTGTTACAGGGCAGGGAGAGGGGCAGCCCAAACCCCGCAAACCTGTCTATTCTAAATGGGTTCTACCATCCGCCGCATCAACACAAAACATATGAGACTTTAATGGGAAGGAACTTTAATACAATTTAGAAACAATACAGGAAAGGCAAAGAATCTAGTTTCTAAATGAAGCACCCAAAGTTACCCGTCCCCTCGTGGGTAAAACTCCATCCAAATGGGATTGGCCCAGAGCAAGGCCCCAAAGCCTGCCACAAGTCTAAAGCATCTTCCAGTGGGGACCCACAGAAAAGGGTCAGAAACAACCAAACAAGCCCGGAAGGAAAAGAGCAAAATCAAAATCAAGATAAAAGCTGCCATTGTCACTTCCCCACGGGTCTCACCCACATCTGTGTCACCCAGTCCACAACCAAAAGACAAGCTCAGTTTCTTCCCATGTCTCTTGGCCCCATGTGCCTCCTCCAGATCTCCTCCTGGATCTCCATCCTGCTTCCTTCCTTCCTCAGTCTCCTCTGCATCCTCTTCTCTTCCTGCTCAGCTCCACCCTCCCTTGGGTGGGGCAGGGAACCCGGAACCTCCCCCTATTCTGGGGACCACCCTGTTACACTCCCAGCACTGTCACTTCTAAGATACTGGACTGAGCATTTACCTTCTATCACCTATTGTGTGGATGGGAATTGCCTTGAGCACTGTAACTCCCATACCTCCAAGAACCCAGAGCTTTAGAATAGGCCCTGAGGAGGAAAGCAAGGTGACTCCTGACAGCATCTTTGAGGTGGGACACTATCAATCTGAATCCCAAGTTGCTCTAAGAGCTATCAAAGGTGACCAAGGCCTCCCTGGTGGCGCAAGGGGTTAAGCACCACACTACAAGGCAATCCGCAGCCTCTGCAGCATGAGTTTGATCCCCAGCCAGCGAGGGAGACCTCTCCTGTCTCATCCACTGCTCCCCTCAGCAGTGTATTTCAGTCAATATGCCTATTCTGTGCTCCACTCTGTCTCTGGTGAATCCTCTCACCCCCTGAATTTCTGACCTGTACCCAAGCTCTTGTATGCATAAATAATTAAATGTTTAAAAAAAAAAGAAAAAAGAAAAGGTAACCAACAGCTGTGGTACGGCTAGAATGTCTGCTCTAGCAGTCTTTGGAATTGTCTTACCAATCTGAGGAGCATTCTGTAGGCTAAAGGCATTCACCTTGTACAATTGCTGTACAAATTGCTTGTACAAGTTGCTGAAATGCCAGTGAACAAAGACAGAAGAAAGGTAAAGCAGTGCCTGCAAGTCATGAATGATGCTTGGGCAGGAGACTGGTATCTTAGGCCATTCTGGCTGCTGTAACAGAAATAGCACATACTGAGGAACTTATAAACAGCAGATCTTTACTTCTTACCATCCTGGAGGCCAGGAAATCCAAATCAAGGCACAGACAGACTAGATATCTAATGAAAGCCAGCTTCCTAGACAACTAATCTTTCCCATGTCCTCACATGAAGGGATAAGGGTTGGCTTAATTTTGGCTGTTTCTTTGTTTTGTTTTTCTATATTCCACAAATAAGTGAAATCATCCAGTATTTATCTTTCTCCTTCTGACTTAGCTCCCTTAGCATAATCCCATCTAGTTCCACCTATGTTGCTACAAATGGCAAGAGTTCACCTTTTTCTATAGCTGAGTAGTATCTCATCATCCTTCACATTCTTATATGTGTTGCTTTCAATATCATTAAATTATAAGTTCTTAATTTCCATTATGATTACTTTTTTGACCGATAAGTTATTTGGAAGTATCTTTTTGATTTCTAAATGTATGAGCCTTTTTAAAATATCTTTTTGCTATTCATTTCTAAGCTCTTTGGGGTTTTTTTGAAATTGATATAGACTTGCTATATGGTGAGCTCATGAAGATGCCATGCTTTTGAGAAGAATATGCATCTTCTAATTTTTAGATGCAGAGATCTATGTGTGTTCATTAGATCAAGTTTTTTAATTTTGGGCCCAACTATTATATAAACTTGCTAATATTTTGTCTGCATTAATGAAAGGGGAGTATTAAAATCCCTCATATGATACTCAATTTGTCAATTTCTCTTTGCAACTTGGTCAGTTGCTACTTTATATATATTGAATCAATGTTATAATTGCTAGGGGGAAAGGATGTGCTGAGCTAATTCCATACAGCTTTGTGGACTCCACCCCCGACTCCAGACCAAAGCCATCAGGACACTGGAAATGTCAAATCCCATCATCACCAAAGGGAGGTTGCTGGGACCTGAGGGCGGAACTAAGCTGCCAGGTTTGGTATAGAACCAGACACGTGGGCCTTGAGTTGGGCTGTTGGCTTTACCGCTCTTGGCTCTTCGCCAGCTCTCAGCAGTGCCATTGGGATTCCAGGTGGGCAGAACAGGTAGGACGCATTTAAGACTTTATCTTCCTCTTTTCTCCCTAAGTTGTACATTTTCTCATTTCCCCTTCCCTTATAAATAAACCTTTTGTTAACCTTTTGTGTGCTCCTGCTGTTGAGCATTAATAAGTCCCTTTTAAGCACACAGGTGAGGACCCACAGTCAGGCAACTCATTTTATATTGGGGTTACCCTGTAACATAATGGGTTATTTTTGAAATGTTATATATTCTTAATAAATTATATATTTTATCACATTACAGTGACCTCTTTCTCCCTAATAATTTTTACCTTAAAATGTATTTTCTTTTGATATAAATATTGCTACAGCACAAAGGACTACAGCGGTGGACTAGGGGTAATTCAGGGGTGAGGACCCTATAATGGCAATACCTAATGGAGAGAATCCTAATGCTACCACAATTAAAGGAATAAATTGTTTTTTAAAAAAATATTGCTACAAAAACAGACAATTACAAATCAGACAAATCAGAGACATCCTGCAGGGGAGAAGGAGGGAGAGGGATCATAGTGGGGGAGGGAGGAGCACAGGGGACTGAGGTGATGGTGCACAGGTGCCCTGGGGAAGGAAATTCTATAGAGACTCAACCTGAGGGGGTGGGGGAAGAAAATATTGTTTAAAAAAATACTAAATTTAAAAAAATAAGATAAAAAATAAACTAGAAAAAAAATATTGCTACAGAAGCTTCCTTTTGTTTAATAATTATAATCATATATCTTTTTTATCTTAATCTTTCTGTGTTGTCTCAGGTGTGTTTCATACAAATTGCAATATCTGATTAATTTTCTTCAATCTGACATCTATTTTTTCATTTGTAAGTAGTTTGCATGTAATTACTTATATAATTATTATGTAACTAGATCAGATATCAATTACCTACATAATGAAACTACTTCCACCTTATAATTGTGTGTTTTCTGTTAATCCTGCTTTTTTATACATCTTCTTTTCTTTTTTGCCTCCCTTATATTGTTTGAGGGAAATCTCCCATTTATTTATATTTCCTGTTAAACAAGTACTTTTCTTCCAGGAGTGATCCTAAAACTACAATCACAGGTAACTGGAAATTCTAAATCTTTATTATTTCTATGCCTTTCCCAAACAGTAAACAATTTTTGAGCACTTAAACTCTATTCCCACCCATTTTACACATCATGCAATATTTTATTCCCCACCCATTTTACACATCATGCAATATTTTACTAGATTTTTTTCTTTACTCTGCAAATTAAGTGGTATTATTGATGGAGGACAAGAATAGAAAAAAAAAAACAAAACTAATAAAGGAAGCGCCAGGAGACCAGAAACACAGGGAGGTTGGGGCAGAAGAAATTAGCATAACCAGAGGCACCGACCACAGTAGTATCCTGAGGCACAGATGACTAGATTACAAAGCATAACATCCAAGCTGGTATCAGACTGCTGTCTAAAGCACAGGCCCAAAGGTAAAGATACAGAGATTGAGCCCATTGTAAAATCTCCGGTCCCTTTCAAATTCTACATAGTTATCCAAAATTATCAACCAACTGAAGGCTCACCAGGAGTGACTCCTCCCAAACAGAAGAAGACTGTATCAGTGCAGTCTCTGCACTGGCTCTGGGCAGCAACCCCACTGCCCATCTGTGCCTATGCAGGTGCCTCTTCTCACCAACTCTCTCTTCTGCAGGGCAGCAGCTTCCTTCCTGCCCGTGACCTGCACCTGCCCGGACTTCTCTCCACTGACCTCCCTCAGTGGAGACTGTTCTCCTCAAGGCCGCCCGCCTGCAACCATGCAGGCCTCTTTTAGCAAACCTGTCCCTCTGTGGCAGCTTTTCCTGCCTGCTTGTGTCTATGCAAGTGTCTTTAACTGTTTTATCCCTTCCCTAATAAGCCTGCCCTTTAAATATAACTAACGTCTCTGTCTCGTGGAGAAACTCGCCTGGGAAACTCACGGCGCGCCACTGAAAAAGAAGCTCTGGTGAAACCTTTCCCAGAGTGAACCCAAGGACCCCGCACTCCAAACCCACAGACTCCAAAAAACGACAACATTATTACTTTATAGTCAGTGTTTTCTCACCATTCCTTCTTGTATCTCAGATCTGCCAGAATCAGTTTCCTTCTTTCTGGAGTCCAGCATCCCAATTCTTTCGTGAATGCTCTCTGGTGATGAACTTTCCAGTTGGATTTCCTAAACATGTTTTTATTTTGATTTTGCACAATAATTATTCATGTTTACAATTCTAGATTAACAATTACTTTCTCTTCAACTCTTTGAAAGTATATTTTCATTGTATTCTATTGCTGCAACTTGAACTTCAAATCCAAACTAATTGCTACTCCTTTGGAAGCGATCTCCTTTCTGTGTGCTTTTAAGATCTTCCATTGTCGTCCCTTGTTTGGCAATTTGCTTCTTTATGTCTAAGTGTGATTTTTTTTTATTCCTGTCACTTGTCATTTATTATACTTCCTGTATCTAAGAATTCTGCCTGTTACCAATTTTAGGAAATTCTCCAATACTATCTTCTATCATTTGCCTCATTCTAGCTTTCTGAAATTCCAATTAAATATAAGTTATACTTTGTTATTCTATCCTGTGTCTTTGTCTGTTTTTCTTACTTCCCACTTTTTTTTTTCTTCTCTTTCTTCTCTTCCCAACTTCCACCTTCCCCATTTTGTGCCGTGTTCTCTCATCTCTTTTCCTGTTCCCTAGTTTCTCATCAGTAGTGTCTTATCAATTTATCCCACTCATTAAATTTTTCTTGACATTCTCATTAGTTCTTTTCAACTTTTTAATGTTTCTTGTTTGTTTCTTCAAATTTTAGTCAGTGTTTTTTTCATTCTTCATGTTCATTTCATAGTCTTTTATTCTTATTCTTTTCTTATATTTTCAATTATCTGTTCGATTTCAGTAAACCTGTTAAGAATACTTATGAAATTTTTACATTTGATTAGTTCAATACCTGAAGATCTCAAGGGTCTAATAATGTCACTTGTTTTTTTCTGTTCACACTCGCTTATTATGAGTTGTTTCCTCACTTATTTGGTAATTTTTTATTTAGGGATCATACTTCATTTCCTTCTAGCTCTTTTACTGATGGATGGATTTTTTTTTATTTTAATATTTTATTTTATATAATTCTTACATGATTTTTCATTTTTGCACAATGTATGCATTTTCATTTTGGTTATATTCCCCATACAATTGCACCCCCACCCTTATTTTGACCCTAACCCTTCCTCTCCCCGCGCCTTCCCCACTCCCCCCCCCATAGTGTGTCTCTGGTTTATAGATGCTGGTTGATTTTGATTTTTACTTTGTATTAATTAGTCTTTTTCCTGGTCCCTTATTTAGGTTTTCTAAATCCCTGCTATGAGTGAGACCATCCGGTATTTTTCTTTTTCTTTCTGACTTATTTCGCTGAGTATGATGGATGGATCTTTTTATAGCCTCAACCTTTCAGTTATGATTCAACCTTACAGGTTTTATACAGGAGTCTTAGATCCAACATCCATCCCATGTATAAACCAAGCCTAATCTCCCATCCCAAAGCAGTTAAAACTAATTTGTATGCAAACTACTTGAGTACTTGCTTTCCACTCTGACTTTGGCTATCATTTCCTTTTAGTCCCTGGTCAATTTCTCTTACTCTTTAATTAATGAGTTTAGCGATGCACTAAATCTATGTTATTATAGTATGCATCCTCCTAAATACAGAACAGGGGACATTTGGGAAGTTCATTTGGGAAGTGATCCCAGAGAACATCCAGAAGCTAACTTTTATCAAATGCATCACAGATATATCTCCTTGCACTGTTTATGGCAGAAGGGACACTTAGAGACCAGGACTGTCTTGTTACCAGAGCAGGTTTAATTTCACTGGTGCTGACTCAGCAGATTCACATCCAAAGGCTGAGCTGAGCCCCATTTGTAGAAAGAAAGGGCTTATATACACTTTCAGTTTCTACAAGGTTCCCGGTGGGTTTGTGTTGGCAGCTGTACATGGTCAGATATGACGTGGCTATATTCTAAGAGGTGAGTTGTATAGTTGCATAACAAGAAGTGAGTAAAGGGTCAATAGTCATGGTGATAGGGGGAAAAGGATGTCCTGAGCAAACTCCATACAGGCTTTGTGGACTCCACCCCCACGACACTGGGAAATACAAATCCCATGATCACCAAAGGGAAGATTGCAAGGACCCGAGGGCAGAGTTAAACAACTAGGCTTGGGGTTTGGGTATTTAACTGGCCATGTGGGGAGGGGGAGGGAGGAGTGTCACCCCTTTTTGGCCACAAGACTTGCTAGGTTTTTGGCAGCTCAGCGGGTCATTGGGATTCCAGATCAGCGGAATGGGTAGGATGCATTTATGAACTTATCTCCCTCTTTTTCTCCCTGAGTTATTCATTTCCCCAGTTCCCCTTCCCTTGTAAATAAACCTTTTATCAACATTTTGTGTGTGTCTGTAGTTTAGCATTAGTAAGTCCCTTTTAAACGCGTGGGTGAGGACCCACAGTCAGGCAACCCCATTTTATATCGGGGTTTGCCCTGTGACAATGGGACTATTGACCAAGTCTGTTCTGCCTCATGGTGGTACATGGTTTAACATGAAGCAAGATTCATACCAGAAACTAAGTTGCATAGCAGGAACTGAGCAAAAGGTTGTTACTAAGACCCCCACGCTGTTATTTCAGGTCATCATGCTTCAACACCACTCATACCTCTTATTTTTCCCATTAAGTCCAATCATGAGAATCCCCTTAATGGTGGTGGCTGGTAAAACCACCACCAGTGGTTAGTAAAACAAGTGACAGTCTTTTCTATTGCACCTCTTTTCTAGAAAGTCACCGATAGTTAATGTCTTCCTCTTCTACTTCCCATTCCAGATTTTCTTTACCTCTGCCAGGACTTTCACCAAGTATGGTTGATTAGAAGATGGGGAAGCCCTGACCTCCCCAAGGGGTCTGAACTCTTAGTTGCCTTTCTTGAGCTATGATTGCCATAGTTCCCCATTCATTGCTTTTGCTGGGCGTGGAAGCACCAAAAGATGGCCAGTGAATCCTCTGCATTCCTTTTTATCCAATCATGCAGTAACAATTCACCTCCTCAATGGGGAGTTGTTTCCTGGAAACAGAATTTTAGTTTTGCAGGATGAACAGTTTGGGAGATGAAAAGTGATAGTTGCACAACAAAGTTAATATCCTTAAGTCACAGAACTGTACACTTAAAAATGGTTAAGATAGTAAATTTTATATGTATATTTTATCACAACTTTTAAAAAATGTAACCAGTGATCAAAATTAAATAAGAAGCAAAGAGATAGTTTAATAACAAGAACACCCACTGCATCAACAGCAATGGGATCCTCCCTGCCTCCTTCCCAGACTTGGTGACCTCTGACTTCTAGGCTTTTTGGCTTATGAAAGGATTGTGTGGTGTGTGCAAACATCCCCTCACCCAGTGACAGGGCCCCAGACCTCCCCATTCAGAGCATACCGCCCAGCTCCTAAGCAAGTGGACCAAACAAAGACTAAGCACATCTTTCCCATAAGTCCTGTCCTCACATAAGAGGTCTGGAGCTCCCAGCTGCTCCTCACCCTTCTGCTGCCTCTGTGACCACCAATCTGGCTCCACAGAGAAGAGAAAACCTTTTATCCAGGGAAAAGACAGCGCGGAGATTAGAGATTCAAAGGCAGCCTTCTCAACCTCCTGATAGGAACTCCTGGAGCTGGCCTTAACCATCAGTCTCTCCCTCTCAAGGTATGGCTTCTTGAACATTGGCTACAATTATTATATGCCATCAACACGGGCATCCCCATGAATGTAAAGTTACATAGTTTGTTGATGATCTTGAAACCCACCTGTGGTTCACACTTGGCTCTAATGTCAGCTTAAAGACTTCTTTTTTCCCTCTGAATGTGTTAACAGCCTTGAATACTGTAGTTAATATGCTAAAGACCCTGGTAAAACTGAGTTGACAAGGTTTCACCTCAACCGTGCACATTTTTTTTTTGTTTGCTCTGAAGTTCAGTTTTTCCTCTAATTTGAGAATGCTCAAATGGTACAAAAATTCTGATTTCTGTCCCAAGACTTAAGGTAAATTCCTGTAGGCAATTATATTTGACATGACTGAAATATCAGAATAAAAAATGTCTGCAGCCCTCATGAAGCTGTTGAATTTCTAAAGCATGATGAGTCTCTTGAGAAGATATTCACATTGTGACATTAATTTACAACTATGACTAAAATACTCTATATTGAAAGACAAAGAAAGCTTTCCTTTTCTTGTTTCACAAATTTATGGTAGAATAAATTTCAGTTATTATAGCAAAGCCTATTGAACAATATGGATGTAGATTTTAACACCATCTATATATAGCATATAAAGAACACGTCTCAGAAAATCTGACATATTCAATCCAGTTTTTCTAACATCCCAGGTTCCTTAATTGTTATTGAATGCTACATAAGCTAAAAACCTAACCACAGAAGACTCAACAAGAGGCTTCTTAGGAGAATGAGAATCCCTTAGCATTTTAGCTCAGGTCTCAGAAAGGCATTTCTCTGGGGAGTAGTGAATAGTGACCAAAAATTCAAACGTAATTATAAAATGTTCATAATCATAAAAATCATACAAATTACTTACATTCTTTCTTGAATGCATCCAAAAAGTCCTTTCCTTCTTTGAGTAGGCTTTCACTTCTCCACAGGTGTTCACAGGACCCACTTTTGTTTTATCCCAGTGGGAAGACCATGCTGGCATGGTTCCTGCTCATAGGGAATTTGGATTCCTGGTAATTACAGCTTGTGCAAGGACTGTGGAAGAAATAAAAGGGACAATACGACAGGAACTCAGGTTGCAGGTCTCAGGGGCAAAGCCTTGAGGCTGAAGGAAGGAAAGGTGACGAGTTCCAAAGGAGAAAAATGTTTGCTAATGTCTTTGTGTTCATTTTTTTTTAACTTTGAGGAGTTAATTTCAATCATTTTTTAATTTTAGAGAGTTTTATATCCTTTATTCCTCAAAACTAAATGACTGGTTTAGAGAATATTAACATGTTTATGACAATATATACATATGGTAGATTATACATGTGTCTGTTGTATGTATGTTTACATATATCTGTACATTGTTTGGCATATGTGTAATATATGTGTGTATTCTATATATAGAGGAAGAGAGATAGAGATCCAATCAAAAGACTGTGGATTGATACAGCTGTCATCAATTTACAAAAAAAAGCAATTTCACCTTTCATTTAATCTTTTAAAATATTTGCAAATTTAAACTGGTCCATCCTCTATGAAAAGGAGTATGGAGGTGTCTCAAAACACTAAACATGAACCTGCCATTTGACCCAGTAATTGCACTCCTAGGCACCTATCCAAAAAATTCAAACATTAATATATCTATTTATCAGGCTGTTAGAGAATTTCTGGTCAGTTCTTATAATTATTAACTTATATAATATACATAATTATAATTAATATATAATTAATTTAATATAATTATAAGCTTACTCGTGTACTATTCCCACTCATGCAGGAATTTTTACATAATTAATTAGAAAATTAATTCTCATTAAATTTGTAGTTTTCCTCTGTACTTCTACTTTTGAATCTAAAAGTGTTTCCCATTTCTGAGATTTAATAAATAATCAACTCCATTATCTATTTTTCTAAAGCTTTAGAAAAGTTCTGAAGTCTATCTGGAATAAGAGAAGTATATTAATCATTTCTAGATCCTCATTATTTTTCCTAAGTTCAATGCAATATATGTAGGAGCCCTAAAATTAATCCTATTTCTAATTGGGGAAATGTTTAAATTGAAAACTCATTAAGATTATATAATAGCCACTCTTTTAGCTAACAATTTGTTTTTGCTTTAAAATTTTAATTAGATTAGCATACTAATTCAACTATTGTAATTACTTTGTCTTTAACCAAGCTGAAATTAAGCTTTCATTTGCTGCCCAATTCCTCTAGAGAAATTCACCACAACCTCTAGTAATCCATATCTCTATTCCTTGTTAACCAAAATAATTTAATTGCTTACAAAAAATTTTCACTATTTTCAGTTCCTGGATTATTTCATGATCCTTTTGTCTTTACAAGTTGGAATTAAAGCATGCATATTTCACTGTTACAAGGACTAGAACACTGTTATGTGAATGGCGTTTCTTATTAAAGGTATCCTGGTGTGAGTGAATATCTCCCCTTGGTGGAGCATTCCCTAAGTCTCCCTGGGGATTTGGGGCTCTTCTTTGCGTGTCCCACAGCAGTGTTGGTAGGCCTTGTGTTGCAGTGCCCTTACACGTTTGCCTTCTCACTTGACTGTGAGTTCCCCGTTAGCAGATAGTCATTTCTAGCAGTCTGGTCCCCATTTTGGTACTGGCTCATGGAAGACTCTCAATAAGTGTCGGCTACTGCTGAACTGATTGAAGGTTGCACTGAGTATGTTAAAGTGACAGACAGTGGACAGCCCATTTGATGAATTTTCTCTTCCCTAGGCAGTTAGACCATGACCAAAGAACAACCATTTCAACTCTTGTACCATGTAATTTTAAAATATCTCTCACTCGAGGTAGTTACTGTGAATCCCAAACACAACATAGGAGATAAGATGACAGTGGGAATAGTCCTTGTAACAGTGAAATATGTATGCTTCAATTCCAACTTGTAAAGACAAAAGGATCATGAAATAATCCAGGAACTGGAAATAGTGAAAAATTTTTGTAAGCAATTAAATTATTTTGGTTAACAAGGAATAGAGATGTGGATTACTAGAGGTTGTGGTGAATTTCTCTAGAGGAATTGGGCAGCAAATGAAAGCTTAATTTCAGCTTGGTTAAAGACAAAGCAATTGCAAAAAATTGTTCTCAATTTTTAAAATGAAGTGTATCTAGCAATATGGTATATCAAGAAAATCTAGACTAGAAGTTGAGGGGTTTGGGGACCTACGTCTAGCTCTCCCCCCTAAATACCTAGCTTAGGGCAAGTCACTTCATTCCTTGGGTCTACAGCTTTGCCATCTGAAAACTGTAATGTGCCACTGCATTACATAATCTGTGAAGTCCCCATAACTTAGCTCTCTACAAAACTAATAAGGGTTAGAGTCATTCATTACACAACCACTTTGCATAAAAGGACATGGAACTTTACAGTCAGGTGGATCTGGCATGGAGTCCAGACTGTCAGTTACTAGATTAACAACCATGGCCAAATTATTTAACTTCATTGACACTCCATTTTCTGTGGGAAATGTAATACCTCTCTTGCAAAGTTGTATGAGCATATGCCCAGTGCTCAGAGTGTAGACATGCACTGCTGCCTGCTCATTACATCCCTCACCTTACATCCAGAGGAAACTCAGCCTTCACCTTTCACTTATGCTCCACATATATCCCACAATGCACACACACACATGTGCGCACATACATAATGGAATACTAAAGTTTTCTGATTACTTGTTTAGAAACAAAAAATCACCTACCCTATTCACGTTGCAATTGGCTATTCAAACCTGCAACCGTCTTCAAAAACCCAGAGGAAGAACACAGACGGTTGAACTGTTGCCTCCAATTGGTTTTGCAATTCTTGATTTGGAAGTATTTTCTTCAGATTTAGAGGTAGAGCTAATGCCTAGTCTGCCCAGCAGAGGGCAACAGGACCCACCAGAAAGCACCAAGAGTGGCCTGGATTTTAAAACAAGACTGCAGGATCTCCAGCGGAAAGCCCTGGTCTATAGGGTGTAACACTCTGTTTCTGGCCCAGTAAGGTGGGAAGGGAGCACCGAGGGGAGGGGGAGTGGAACAATGCAAAATAAGAATATGGTCCCTTTTTCCAAAAACACGGAAAAAAACCTTTTCCTGCCTTGTGCAGTCTCTATCTCTACCTCTCATGGTGTTTTATTTGTCAAGTAATGTCAGTTCCCTAGGGCTCTAGGATATGGGAAAGGGAGATGGAGAATCTCAGGGTCCTGGGATGTGGGGGTAACTGGTGGTAGGACAGCTGGTGACTGGGTGCACAGAGGGCCAGACCTGCCCTTGAAGTATATCCTGCCACTGGTCCCAGCTCCGGTCAGGTGTGGGTAGCGGCAGCACAGTGCCAGTCTGGCTGGGATGAGGGCAGCAGCAGTCCGGGGCAAGGGCAGAGGCTGGTGACCCAGAACCAAGCCTAGGGGAGTGAGGGGTGGTAGCAAGCAGGACTATGCAAGGATTCAGGTTCCAGTTCCCTGGCACAGCAGCCACTGGCCCATCAGATCTCACTTACCTTCCACAAATGAAAACCTAAAATTATCAACTATTTCAAGATGGTGATCAAAAGCCAAATTAAGGGCTCCCCTTCAGGGTGGGGGCCTGTGGGGCCATACTTGTCACTCGCTGTCCAGAGAATCTTAGTCCAACAAACACTAACAACTTAGGTTGCATAAAATCCAGCCGGTCACCCATGTTCTTTCCAGCTTGGGAAACATGAACGATCACAACTCCCATAATTCTTCTACCACCATAACAGACAACATCACCACACACCCATCTTCTCTCCCTCCTCACTGCAGTCACATAAGTCTCCTTGATGTTTCTTGGACAAGCCAAGTTTTCTCTTCCCGCTGGATCTTTGCCTTAACTGTCCATTACCCTGGACAGCTTTTACCCAGGGGATGTGGGAACCCCCTCCCTCCTTTCATTTAGAAAGCTCTTCAGATGTCACCTTATCAAAGAGGACTTCCCCATCTAAAATAGCAATCTCCTGCATGGGACCTGAACCTTTAACTGGCCTCATTTTTTCCTCATAACACTTATCACCAACATCTGATGTACTGGGTATTGATTTATCTGCTTTTGTGTGAGTCTGCACTAACTAGAATATCCATGGGAGCAGGAATTTTGCAGCGATTTTGGTCCATGATTATATCTCAAGCTCTTAGACTAGTGCTTAACATGAAAACACTAGAATGTTGAAACGACAATGAAAGTCTTATCAACCAACTGTCTAATGGCTACAATGCTGCCTGATGAGACAAAAATAAAGATCAAAGAACTGGGCCTCCCTGCTGGCACAAGCAGTTGAGCGCCGCACTGTGGAGCTGTCCACAGCCTCCGCAGTGTGGGTTTGATCCTGGCCAGCAGGGGAGAATTCCACATGGCATGGCAGACCTCTCCTGTCTCGCCCGCTGCTCCCCTCAGCAGTGTATTTCATTAGTCTGCCTGTTCTGTTCCCCACTCTGTCTCGAGTGAATCCTCTCACCCTCCCAGGCATCTGGCATGTACCCTGGTTCATATATAAAAATAAATAAATCTTTAAAAAAAAAAAAAAGACCAAAGAACCACCAGAGTGTATTCAGCAGGTTCTTTGGAAGGACTGTCAGATCAGTGCTTGGGGTAGGAAGGCAGCTCCTCTCTCTCTCAGCAGATTTGCTTGCAAAGAAGAATGCCCACATGCATATTACCATTATATTTTCCCATCACCTAAATCTGTGATGCTTTTAAAACACCTTTGGAGAGTGACTACTTCATTCCTCATACAGCTAAAATAAATAGAGTCCACACAGGTAAAGAATCTTACTTAAAGTCATACAACTCACAGAAGCAAAGCCAAATCTAGAAGACAAGAACCTAAGACTCTTGAGTTTTATCCTCATATATTTTTCCTTAAATCACACTATTCTGACTGTGTGGTCTGCAACCTGAGCTTTTCATTTTATTACAGAAGTCTAGACCTCCTGCTCCCAACAACTCTACTTCATGGTCCAGCACCTTGGAAATTTGCTAAGCTTGTTTGCAGATGTCAGGCAACTTCGCCTTGGATTCATTTCAAGCCAACATATCAACAATTCCTTATTAATAAGGCCACATATAGGATATGTTTCTAAGCAATTGCATATCAAATATCAAGGGGAAATATAGGGGAGTTTGCTGTGTGCTGTGAAATACTGCAATAAGCAGGCATATTCTAAGTTATGTAAGTCTAAGCATTTGCCTCCTAAATGATCATTGATCTCTGGCCCCTGAGGAGTTCTTGTCTAGCCCTAAGCAAGGCACTTGTTCCAGCCCATATACTGTAGTTAATTAGCCACAACTACATTTCACATGAGGCTTTCCTTTGTGGTTAATGTTAAAATTCAGCAGAAGGATAGACACTCTTTATTCCTTTAATTGTGTTTTCCTAATTAAATTGCAAATTGTAATTGCTTCTTACTCTTGAAATGAAGATCTTAGATTTCATCATGGTGTTTCTATGCTCACATTATCTAAACTATTTTTAAGACCTCAGCTCAGCTAAGTACCAAATAGACCTTACACCATAGATAACGTTCAGATAAATATAAAATTTCCTACTTGCTGTGAGCCTCACAACATAGTTACCTAATAGTGCCTGATGTATAATTATTACAAAAGAGGCAATAAATACACTTCAATGTGACTAGACACACTGAAATGTGTCCTAGCCTTGTCTATGAATCTCTGTGCTTCTTATTACTTAAATCTCTGAAGAGGAAGGAATTCTGTATGATTCTTATCTGCTTAACTTAATTTAGCACTCTGAGAAAAAAACCCAAAAATATCAAAAGACACATTTTGGCAAGCAAAGGTACCATGTTAGTAACATTATTATTTAGAATGTAGCTTTTTAATAAGAGATTGGTAAATATGATATGTGGGACGGGACACAGAATTTTAAAATTTAGAAGAGCTCCCCAATTGTGCTCTAGTTAAGTCATTTTGCAGAGGAATAAACAAAAGTGCAGAAATAGCAAATTATCAGTTTGAGGTAACTGTTTTAATGTCTTCCCTCGACGGACAAAATTTACACAATAAATTATATTTAAAGAAAGAATTAAACTTGCTAATTAACTCATTTAGAATACATCAAATAATGAAGCAACTAATATCTTTTGTAAGGACCCCAGACTATTTACAATGGCTTTTTCTTCTATTCTTCATTGATTTGGTTTTCCAGATCCTTCACCATCCATCCTAGTTACCCTCAATAAATTTTAAGTTTTCAGTGTCCTTCTAAAAATGACTAAGCTTAAATCTTTGATCCTATTCTTACCACTATCAGGAGCTATAAGGTTGGCACAGCCTTGAAATTCAAGTGAATATAATTCATGAAAACCAAAATCACATTCATTTTTAGCATATCTGCATAGGCTAAAAGCCCTGGGCTGCTTGTGTGTAAAATGCTTTAAAACCGGGAAACATCTGTTCTTTTTTCCTGCTCAGTAGCCATTTCGCCCACTTCTGCAACAATTTTGCTTTAGGGAGTTACCACTCTATCCATTGGAAAAACTATCAATCCAGATGGCCTGCCCTGACTTAGCTAAGAAGTAGGCACGTGACTAAAGTTTGACAACCAGCTGCCTTCTTTGGCATCTGACCCAGGAGAGATAAGTGGAAGCGAATGAGTTAAGTGGGGGTGCTGAAAAGCCACCGTTCCTCTGTTACTTCTAATTTTTTAGATCATCAAAGTTATCCGGTTTTGGAGCTTCCAAACAGTAGTTTTCAGTCTTTCCTTCCATTCTGTACCTTCCCAATCAAATGCTTCTTTTGCCTTTTGTTAAAGCAAAGTCTGTTTCTATTACTATTAACCCCAATCTTTAGCTGGTACACTTGGCCTCTGGGTAATTTTCTGACTTGTGTCCTTATGCGTCTTCTGCACCCTATTTCTACCATCCTCTTCAATCAGACAAGGAACCTTGTCTGCTGTTCCTTGCTGGAACTCCAGAACCAAGAACTGACTGTAAAATGGGGGGCTCCCAAGAAATAAGTATTGGATGAATGGCTTATGCATAACTCCCAAAATAACCCTGATGTTAGTTCTAAGTACCTTGGGATGGGTAAACCGAAAAAAATGGATTTTTTAAATTGTCTATCTCTTAAAAAACAGAACTCATAAAAGGGGAAGTCTGGCAGAGTATTTAATACCTGATTCTCACTAACTAAATTGAAATCCTGTTTTCTGCCAAATTAGTCTCAGGATTGAGTAGGTGGCCACAGTGGAGAGGACCTTGTGACAGAATGGATGGTTCGTCTCCTTCCGCTGGAGGATCTGAGCCCACCCCCAAAAGCCCCCCATCCCTGCCGAGGGGCTGCAGCTGCTGTGGCCCAGTGACTCAAGCCAGGGAGGAAAGCGCTGAGTGACAATGATCCACATAGAAATGGCTTCACTTTTCTGTTCTTTCTGAATAATCCCTGGTGGATGGAATGTGAACCTAAAAACTAGTCTTGGTTTAAAAAGAGAGTTGTGGGATGGGATTGTTGTGTCTAGTCTCCCTGGCAAAGATAATTGTATTGGAGACGTAGGCAAAATAACAAGATGCTTAAGATCTCCCACCTAGATATGATATAAACAAAATTGAAATTGTTACTCCTTTGGAAGGCTTTTTTAAAAAATCTTAGAATATAGAGTAAAAGGCATATTCAGTAGTGTCAGTTGACTCTTAACACCTCAGGGGGCCTTGGCAGGGATACTCTTTAACAATGGCTAATGCGAAGTGACTGTGCAGTTTACCAGATGCTGCCCCTGTTGAGTGATTTGCATTCACTTCCTCATGTGATCACACAATCTTCTGGGGCAGACACTACTATAATCTCCCACTTTACAGATTAGAAAATGAGGTTTAGATTAAGTGAGTCATTCAAGTCTATTCAATTAGCATGATTCCAACTAGATAGCAAGAGCTTCTAGTCTGGATTGAAGGAAATAGGGTAAAGAAAAGAAGGGCTAGATCTGTGTATCAACTCTGATCACGGGTGTGAAGGAGAAATTTCAGGTTAAGTGGGAGAAAACCAGGGTGGATTCTAGCAGCATTTAAACTGCTTGGCTTTAATGGGCACTTGAGCCTGCTGCTCATTCCCGCCCTACTCCTTCTCCGCACTTCAAACCATTCTCCATCCACCTTCACCAAGCACACTTGCCATCCCCTTGCAGCAGATTAATCTGACTGAGAAATCTGCTGTCATGATTTTTGCTGGTGTCACACTGAAAGATAATGAGAAGTGCTTTTCTCACCCAACTCCCAGAATACAATCGTGTTTGTGAATCTTGGAAACATATTTATTCTTCACCGCAAGATGAGAAAACAGGCCTTTGGAAGTGCCCTAAATTTTCAGGAAAACAGGGTATGACACCTTCATCCCCAGAAAGAATTGGAGCCTCTAAAAAGAGGTTCTCAAAATGCTATGCTGTTGAATTGGGAACTGGAGATGACCCAGTTGAGTTCTCACCTGCATGCTTCAGAATGCAGGATGTGATCCAAACACAGAAAGGAAAGCAGTGTTTATTTACACAGGGAGTGAGGAAAAGAAAGAATGGAGAGAGCAAGTAGGAAAAGACAGTGGATTGGCCGGCATGTGGCCAGATGCTGTTTGTCCTAGTACGGATGATACCCACTCAGCTAAGGCTGGGATCCAAGCTGAAAGAACCACAAACTCTGAACTGCAGGCAGGAGCTAGCCAGAAAAGCCCCAACCTGCAAGATGCCCTGCCAGGTATCTTTTAAAATTTACTGGGTAACCCTGCTCCGCCTCTTGGATGTCCCCACTTTGCATTTTTATCACCATTTCTATGGTGATGAAGGTCAGATGTGTGCGAGCTAGGATGTGGCCTTAAAAGACTCATTACATTGTATTCAAAGCAAACAGCAGTAAATCACAGGGCATTGCCCATGTGTCACCATGTGGCAGTTCTTCATTCCAAATAACAGTTAATCAGTCCAAGCTAAAAAACTTCCAAAAAATGGTTAAGAGAGGGGGCCTCCCTGGTGGCGCAAGGGGTTAAGCACCATACTAGGAAGCAATCCGCAGCCTCTGCAGCACAAGTTCGATCCCCGGCTGGCCAGGGAGCAACCCACATGGCAAAGCAGACCTCTCCTGTCTTGCCCACTGCTCCCCTCAGCAGTGTATTTCAGTCAGTCTGCCTGTTCTGTGTCCCTGCTCTGTCTCTGGTGAATCTTCTCACCCTCCCCATCTCTGGCCTGTACCCTGGTTCTTGTATGCATAAATAAATAAATCTTGAAAAAAAAAAATAAAAATGGTTAAAAGAGGAAATCTTTTCCTCTCCACCTATTAAAATAAGCTTTATAAAATAATTAAATCTAACCCCAATCTATTTGGTCTATTGTTGAATAAATCTATAGGGTGGAACAAATAAGAAGAAATTCTGTTGACTTGGTTGGAACTTTCCATAAGGAATCTTAGATTGTGCTCTCAACATTTGGCCTACCCAGGCTTCTGGAGCCATGCCATTATATGGTCACATCAGACTCCACCTGAGATTTCCTCTTCTCTAAGTTCCAGAGGCTTTTCTCTCTGCGGTCTTAAGATCTTCAACAGAGTAAATCTCCCCTACCTTCACTGGGTCTCTGGAACCCTACAGGCAAAGTAGTAGTAGTCGTTTTCTTCTCTGCTCTGCTAAATATCAACTTCCAGCAGCAATCTGGTCTCAACTGTAATATTCCAAGAAAAGCCTTGGTGACACCCAATACTCTATTTAAGGACCAGCAAATTAAATCTTGTATTGAAATAGCATATTGTCATGAGTAATAAGAACACTTATTACCATTTTCCATATCATGATAGTATCAAAGAGAGAGAAAATGCAAACACAATTTAGTTCTGCTCATTAAAAAAAATTTAGTTTCGGGCCTCCCCTGGTAGCGCAGCGGTTGAGCAGCTGGGCTGCGAAGCTGCCCACAGCCTCTGCAGTGCTGGTTCGATCCCCAGCCGCTGGGCGAGGGTCCCACATGGCGCGCAGACTTCTCCTGCCACCTGCTGCTCCCCTCAGCAGTGTACTTTGTCTGCCTGCTCTGTTCTCCGCTCTGGCTCTGGTGAATTCTCTCATCCTCCCGTGCTTCTGACTGTACCCAGTGCTTGTATAAATAAATAAATAAATCTTAAAAGAAAAGTTTGAAAAAAAAAATTCAGTTTCACATTGCTGCATATCCTGGCAGCTAAAAGGAGAGTCTTCCTTGAACCAAAAAAGCATTAAAAAAAAGTGTCTTTGCAAACGAAAACTTATTAAATTATATTCATTTCCAATAGTCAATTCAGTCCTATGTAAAAGATTCTCAATCTTGACTTCCATCAATTAGCATGTGTCTTAAAATATTGTCAAAGTCATTCTCCTCGTAATTTCACCAGAAACAATTTCTGCAAATGCCAAAACTCTGAAATAACTAAAGTTAAAATCTGATGATATAATTGACAAGGAAATTTGTTCAACATTGTAACCTACAACATTCCAGGACAACAAAAATAAAAATTGATAACCAGTATTATATCAGACACTTAAGAAGTTTCACATAATATTAGAACACCAATAATGGTATTCATATGTATGCTAAGGTTAAATATTTCTCTCAAGAGAAAAATGCTTCCCATTTTGTTCCAATTTACAAAAAAATTGCCAAGTAGCTCAAATTCATCTAATGTCTTTCTCCTAAGGAAAGGGAGAAATTATATGGAGCGTCTCAGGAGCTCTACTGAGGTTCCACAAAACCTCCTCAAAACTCCTCCGCAAAACTTCCTCTGATCAATCAAAAGGCTACAATTCTTTTTAAATTTAGATTTCTAGGTAGTTGTGTCATAAAAAATAGACCATTTAATTACCTAAGAGTGACAATTTAAGATATCAAAGCTCCAACTAGCCTCAGTCAGCACAATGCTTACAATCAAACTTTAACCTATTATTTTGATTCCACAACTGGAATTCTTACCTTATCCATCAAAAACCTTTAGTTTTCCAACTTCTGTTTTCTCTGGTGTTGGGTGACTCAAGCAGTTCACCTCAGTCTGCCTCTCATGTAGCATGTACCCAACAGAAATGGCACAGGTAAGAGGGAAATAATCACCACACTCAATACCACAACTTTATAGACATACTTGTATGTTTCAAACCAACACATTAATTCCATATTAGTTCTCATCCATCAAAATTTATCCCAGACCATTCTCCTAGAAGCACTTACTCCAGTTCCCATTATATTTCTGAGCTCAAAATTCCTATAGGTGCCATTTATATCAATTTTTTGTAATCCTCTGGAAGCCAAAACAGTAAAACAAAAAAGAAAGACAAACAGGGCCTCCCCAGTGGCCCAGCGGTTGAGCGCTGGGCTGCGAAACTGCCCATAGCCTCTGCAGCGCAGGTTCCATCCCCGGCCGGCTGGCAAGGGTCCCACAAGGCACGCAGACCTCTCCTGCCGCGTCCTTTGCTCCCCTCAGCAGTGTATTTCGTCAGTCTTTTTGTTCTGCTCCCCGCTCTGGCTCTGGTGAATTCTCTCACCCTCCCGCGCTTCTGACTGTACCCAGTGCTTGTATAAATAAATAAATAAATCTTAAAAAAAGAAAGAAAGAAAGAAAGAAAGAAAGAAAGACATATTACACGTATACACAGAACTCTCTGAGTTTTTATTTAACCCACATGGAGTATGTTATGCAACTTCAGTTTTACTCATATTTGCATATACGCAGAATTTTCTCACTTCCTTATAATGACCAACTCTAGTTCTTTGAAGCTAGATAATTTTCACTGCTGCTGATGGAAAGGCAGTTCTACTCACATTAAAGTACCCAGGTTCTTTGTTGACCCAAACCACCCATGTACCAGCAAAAAAAAATGATCTGCAAAGAGTGAAAGAGGAAAATCATTTGTAAGCCTATATACCAAAAGGAAAAAATTCACAAAATCAAAGTTGTAAAAATCAAAAGTAAAAGCTCAAATCAAAACCAACTACTTTCCATGGAATCAAAATCAAGTCACCAACATTGGAGAGTGATCACAGTGGAGGGCACACGGTTTTAAATGCCATCCTGCATTTGGAAGGAGACTTGAAGGAGAAAAAGAACTTCATTCCAGTAATTACTAAGGAAGGCTCATAGCCTTAGCTGTCATCTCAGACTCACTTCTGTCTTTCACTGGGTCCCTTGGGGGTTCCCCAAGATTTTTTCAGTGCATCCAGAAGGTCAAAACTATTTTCATAATAGTGCAATGTTATTTGTCTTTTTCATTTTCTCAGGAGTGTACAATAGAGTTGTCCTGAGGCTGTGTATGATATGACACCAGAGTGCAGAAGCAGTATGGGAATCCAGCTATCTTCTATTGTACCAAATATTAAAGTGATTTGGGAAAACGTAAAATAATGCCACTCTTCTCAACAATATTTGTTTTAGAAATATGTTAATTTTATACAGAAATATGTTACTCTGTTAATGTGCAATGGAGTTATTGATTTTTAAATGAATTAATGAAAAATTTAAATATTTTTCAGTTTTAATTTCTAATACAGTAAATATTGAGATACATATAAATACATTTTACATACACAAATGCTCTTTGTAATTGCTCAATAATTTGTAAATAAAGCATGAAGAACTCCAAGAATGTTGGACACCTCAGCCACACATTCCCATGTCCTAGAGATGGCTGGACCTGAATCAGGGCCCTGGATGTCTGTGGAGGCTGGCATCTAAATCCATAGACACAGGGGTATCAGTGAGTGTCCATGGTAGTTAAATCACCATCAGAGGCTAGGACCACCACTGCCAGCCTTAGTCCAGCTCACCTGCAATGGAAGCAGGAAGAATGATGCAGTCGCCATACTATCGAGATTTCCAGAAATCATGTGATTCTGTTACAGAGTTCAATAGAAATGGGCAAAAGAAGCCCCTATAAAGACCAACACTGACTACCAGCCAGGATAAGAGGGATGTGGAGGCAGATTTGATTTGTTAAATGACAAAGTCATGTTGTGCATACCTGAACAGAGTGAACATATTCACATCTACTGCATACACTTCTCTTCACATCACTGTTATCTTCCAAGCATCTCATCTTGTGCCATCATTTATTGAAGACTTTAGTATCTGGCCCAGCCTTCCTTTTCACTTCTAGACTGGAGGAATTAAACATATCTGAGAAAGACGTCAAAAACCTATATTCTATTTCCTTGACTTCCCTATTGGCAGTGACTTTCTCCTCCATGCCCCTCAATGGCATGCTTCCACACCCTCCCACAACCATGAACCTGAACTTCTCATCACCTGGCTCTACTGCTTCCCTGGAATCCTAGCAATCTGCAAGTTCAATCCAATCCCTATGCACTGGGAAATCAAAATCTAAATGGCATTTTTTGCAGAAATAGGAAAAATCATCCTAAAATTTACATGGAATCTCAAAGGACACTATCAAAGAGAACATTAAAAAGACAGACACTCGGGCCTCCCCAATGGCACAGCGGTTGAGCGCTGGGTTGCAAAGCTTCCCGCAGCCTCTGCGGCGCCGGTTCAATCCCTGGCTGCTCCCCAGCCACCGGAGGAGGGTCCTGCATGGCACACAGACCTCTCCTGCCACCCGCTGCTCCCCTTAGCAGTGTACTTCGGACCTTCTGCCTGCTCTGCTCCCGGCTCTGGCTCTGGTGAATTCTCTCACCCTCCTGCACTTCTAACTGTACCCAGTGCTTGTATAAATAAATAAATGAATGAATGAATGAATGAATAAATCTTTAAAAAAAAAAAAAGACAGACACTCAAGATCTGACATTTAATAATCTTAATACTTTTTACTCCTTCATCAAAGACACTCTTAAGTAAAATGGACATATTCTGTCATGGGAGTGCATGTTGGGGAGGAACACAATGGCTACTACAATGGCTTGGTGCCAGTGCCACTGTCTCACTGCAGAGAGTACACAGCTGGTTAAATACTGCGATTCTACAATAGCACAACCATAACCTTTTACAATTTACAAAGCCAACTTTTCCATTATTCCCATTTAAAACTGACAATAGTACTTATTATCATCCACCATTTACAGGCCAGAAAATAAGGCATGTAGGGTCTGAGAAACTTTTGCAAAGTCTTCAAGAATATCAACTGGTAGTGACAGCAGTTCACATAAAATCTCACTGTTTTCATCAGGCACAACCACCTTTTGCCATCCCTGATGTCTTGACCCATCAGAGTTGCACATGACACAAACTTGTGAAGTAACTAAGCCTGACTCAGGGTCTCCTCACTTCTTGCTCCACCTTTTTTGGCACATCGGGTGCTCAGGGATGTTTACCCTGTCCCTCGGCTCATCTCCATTCTCTTGGGGCCTCCTTTCTTCTGCCTCCCTCAAAAACATTTTTCAATCTAATAAACTATAATGAGGTCTACAGAATGGATAACTTATTTACATCTTCCCTTCAAAAATTATTAAATTTATAAAAGCAACATTTGCATCGATGAAGCGACTCCTTAATCTTGAGACTCTTACATACCATTAATGTCTGTGCCTCTCAAGGAGAATAATGCATGTAGAACTGAAGCCTTGGAGAATTATAAATTATCATAATTTTGCAAGTTAAGAGGTCATGGGTATACCTTTTTTGTAAACTTCAATAAATCTAAATATTTATACTTAGAAATAATAGTATCATCCACTGTGTGCCTTTTCAACAAGGCATGTTTGCTCCTATGAAGTCCCAGACCAATCTAATAAGGGAATATATATGTTCAGATATACACAAGAGAATTAGTTGAATAGAATTTAATACTGTTTCTTAAATTAGCCACAGACCATTCTGTAGGACAACTAAATGTCCAACTGGAGTAAATTATAAAGAGTTCCAGGAAAAACCTATGAGCCTAAATCTGGGAAGCCCAAGCCTTTGAAGTCCTTTTACAAGGCTGTGACCAGGGGAGGGAGTACTTTAAACTGAGGAAACAGGAAGTAGCTAGATAAAAAGTTTGTTTCATTTCCTAGGGCTGGGGGGTGATCTAGAAGTGCTCTTCCAGGAAACCGGTCCTTTCCCACCTAGATGCTGAAGTTTCCTGGGAAAAAATAAATAACCTCTCCCTGCTAGAGCGTAGAGATTGTTAGTCAATGAAAAGCTGCAGAAATTGAGTTTGGCCCCACCGGATCTTATCAGCACGAAAGGAAGAGGAGGAGCAACTGTGGAGAAGGGGCACAGGGAAATAAGCAGCAACATGAAGAAGAGGCTGGAGTCGGGCTAGTCAATGGAGCCTTAAACAGATCACAGAAACAACAGGCAGAAATAAGAGGCAGGTAGCCACCGGAATTCATGTGGGTGCGTGTGCTCCAAAGCTAGGCTTCATTTTCCTGGGAAATGTTTAGCTGGGCACGATAGATATTGTAGAGGCTACCTCAGGGCATGGGAGAGGACACAGAGCACTAGAGAACAAAGTTCCTAAAATTAAGCCATTCTCAAAAAATTCCATTTTGTTCAGTGCTACCCCCAAGTACGCGGTTAAGGAGTCTGATTTTTACATAGACCACCGTGCCCCCTAGTGGCACCAGATTTGAACCACAACCCACAAGACTGGGGGGCAGACAAATTTCCCACAAATGGGATTGCAAGAAGTTGTTCCTTCCTTTACACTACAATTTCTCCATCTTCCCAAATATAGATTTGCTGCAGACAGGGAAGCCGATTAAGTTCTCTGCCATTAACGAAGACTCAGAGGCTAAATGAATTTGCAATGGGGAGAAGCTGAGGAGAGTAGCTCTGCCTTTCACTCCCCCAGCCTAAGCTTTTATTGAAGATATGAACAAAGGAACAAGAAAATAGCACACAATTGTGTTTTTGCTCGTACAGATTAATAAGTTACTGCTAAAAACAAGTTTTCCTGGTTAGTAGGGAACATGTGTAGAAGCCAGTACATCTTCAGAGAACAGGAGTCAATTCTGGGAAGAAGTTCTGCAAACATCCTGAACTCCATATGCAGAGTAAACAGGTATATTCCAAAAACTCCAGCTCCCTTTAGGTCAGCAGCCTCCCAACATAGATTGTTTAGTCAAAATATGCTCACTGCAGCTATAGATGCACAATGATTCCTTTTTAAAATTACTTTCCCCCTTTATTCTCCACCTTGTTCCACTAAAATCCATCAATTTAGCCTGCTCCATGCTTCCCCTGGATGCAGATCGTTCAGATATCTTTACCCATACGCTCTTTAGTTAGACTCCCTTTTCTCCATCCTCATATTCCCCTTAAATTCGCAGCACACTTCCTCTAATGAACCCAATCTTCCAGGTACTTCTCCTTTCCCTTCCCCTATCTAGTTTCTGAGGGATTTTGCCAGGTGGCACAAGGGGTTAAGACACAACCTGTGAAGCCATTCACAGCCACTGTAGCAAGAGTTACATGCCTGGCCAGGGAGCAACCCACATAGCATAGCAGACCTCTCCTGACTCACCCGCTGCTCCCCTCAGCAGTGTATTTCAATTAATCGGCCTGTTCTGTTCCCTACTCCGTCTCTGGTGAATCCTCTCACCCCCTTCCCCCACATCTCTGACCTGTACCCCAGTTCTTGTATGCATAAATAAATAAATCTTAAAAAAAAAGAACTTTCAACCAAATGAGACATGGCTATCATTGCAAAGGCGCTGTGTCCAGTCATGAATGAGGTTGTGAATGTCCACAAGGCCCCTGCTGATCTTTAGCAAGCACGTGGCTATACTGTTGGCTTCTGTGTGTGGCGCCAGACGATGGTTCAGCACTTCTGAATATATGTGAGAGTCAGCATTATGCCTGAATAAACTTGAGCTAATATTTTGAGAGAAGTAAAATTTGTGCTTGCCTTGAGCCAAGAAATTTGATTGCATGTTTGTATTAATTAAGAGATATTTTTCAAAGATACTGCTCCTCTATTGATTTCTATACCTACAGAGTTTTAGAGACCTTTTCAATATAGGGCCCGAGAGAAATGTGGTGTTTCTCAAAAATGTGAAGCAATAATTAACAATGTCTGCCTAATTCTGAATCATTTAGAGATTCACAAAGAACCTTGCAATGTTCTTTTGATAATTATAAAATAAAGTAGGACACAAATCTGAATGAATATGTAGGATAGAAAACAAGTCACTATAGTCTAAATATAAAAATTCTTTTAAACTTCCAGTACAAAATATACCTCAAACCAAAGAGAATGTATTAAATTAACCCAAATAATTCTCATGTCAGAGCCATGCAATACAAAGTAAAAATCAAAATCAACAAGCAACTATAAACCAGAGACACACAGCGGGGGAGGGGGGATGGGGAGAGGAAGGATTAGGGTCAAAATAAGAGGGGGTGCAATTGTATGGGGAATATAACCAAAATGAAAATGCATACATTGTGTAAAAATGAAAGATGATGTAAGAATTATAAAAAAAAAAAGGTCAGAATATCCAGGAAGATACTAGTTTGTTAGATATGTTATAAACTATGCTAAAGAACTAATGGAAGTTTCTTATTTATTTTGTCCCTAAAAGCATTTGGTTTTTGGAGAATTTCTGGGAGATTATTTGAGATCATTTAAAAAAATAATTCCTGGGCGTTGCCCTGTTCACAGCCAACATAAACACTGCACCTCCTGGATCAAAGAATCTATCCCATCAAAGCAAAACTAGACATCAGAAATTCAATCTTTCAAACCATTAGAGGAATGCTGCCAAAAGAAGAGGAAAGTATAGGATGTTTGGAGAAGAGGTGGCAGGTTGTATTAAATCTAAGAATGTAATAATAATAATAAAATAACTGGCTTTTATTAAGCATTTTATATACCCCAACTCGATCTGCTAAGATTTTGCATACTATTTCATTTTAGCCTCACAAAACTCCTATGAAGTAGGTACAATTGACCCATTTGACAGTCAAGGAAACTGAAGCACAGACAGGTATTGATTTGCTTAAGGCAACAGGGATAGTCAGATGCCTTGGCCTGTACTGTCAGCTGGGCCTTATTGTCTCCTTTCAGGGCTGTCTAAGTGCTGATACTTCTTAGGCTCTTGCTGTTTTCCACTCTGTCTTAGTGTTCGCAACATTAACCTATGAAAACACTACTAAAATCCCATTTTAAGGATAAGGAAACTAGGACAAAGAGAGGCTAAGTTGCCCCAAATCACCCAGATAGTGTCACAGTGGAACTGGTAATATCACTTCCCGATATTACCTCTCATACAGCAAAAAAAGGTCAAACTTACATATTTGTAATTTGGTTTCTAAATTGCACCCTACACTTCTTTGTTGACACAAAGAAGTCAACAATTTAAAACAAGAAGCATGAGTACTTTTTCTCATTAATTTCAAACCCAGTCAGGACCAAAGGAAAATATGGCAGAGAATATCCACAAGATGTCTAGGTTTTTCATCATCAGCTAGTGATCATGTCAGCAGAATTGACATATGGTGACTGGAAAATTTAGGGGAGGAATTTGGTCATAAAGTCAAAGTGGGGACAAGAAAGAAATAAAGCAGATCCTAAGCTTCTGTGTCAATCAGAGATCCTAAATTAATTATTGAATGGAACAGAAGCAATAAAATAAGCCGAGTTGCCATAGTTCCTAATTGCTTCCACAAAAACAAGTTACCTGTGAATGTAAATTAATCTTCCTGCTAGAGAAGAATTGTCTGACTCTGTGGTTTCCTACATGTGTCTATATTTTACACAGCTTTCACTGAAGATTGGATATATACCCAATACAGATGTACCCTTGAGACAGGTGTTGGAAGAATGAACAGGAAGGCACTGTAGACATTAAACATTTTTTTAAATAAACAATTGTTCATGTAATCCTTACAATGTACCAAGAACTAATTTCCGTTCCTGACTGAATCACCAACCAGTTGTTCCAGAAGATGAGGAAGTGATTCTTTGTGGTAGTTATAACTGTTTCCCTAAACTTGAAAGAACTCTCCCCACTCCATCCCCACCACTCTCTATCCTACAACAGAAAATGAAGTCTATACCAAAAGGGTGTTTCCTAGTAACTCTGTACTTATGAATGATAGATGAATGTCATTGGAGCCATCAGGATATATTAGGTTAAGCTGCTATAACAAATACTCCCCAACCAAACAGATCCCTCTCCACAGTTTAACACAACAAAGGTTTGTTCATTTATTTATTTATTTAATTTTTAAATTGTTTTACATCATTGTTCATTTTTAAACAATATTTGCTTCCCCCGACCCCCTCAGGTGTAGTCCCCATATAATTTCCTTGACCAATGCACCTGTGCACCATCACCTCAGTCCCCTGTGCTCCTCCCTCCCTCTCTCTGATCCCTCTCCCTCCTCCCCTGCAGTATGTCTCAGGTTTATAATTGTCTGTTTTTGCTTTGTTGTGTTTTGTACTGTTATTATTTTTTTACACTGCTATCTTATTTGGTTCCCCCATTTCCCTGCTATATGTGAAACCATCTGATATTTTTCTTTTTCCTTCTGGCTTATTTCACTGAGCATAATTCCTTCTAGTTCCATCCATGTTACTGAGAATGCCATGAGGTTATCTTTTTTGATTGCTGAATAATATTCCATTGCATATATATGCCACATCTTCTTGATCCAGTCATCTATTTTTGGGCATTTGGGTTGTTTCCAGGTTTTACCTATTGTAAATAGTGCTGTAATAAACATAGGGGTACAGGTGTTCCTTTGAATCAATGTTTTTGTGTCCAACAAAGGCTTATTTTTAGCTCATACTACATGTTCAGGGAAGATAACAGAATGTGGTGATACAGAAACATTTCTCATTGTGACCATCCTGGCTATTGGGCTGCCCTCTCAGGAACTGCTCCATTGATACTAGAAGACTGGAAACAGAATTGTGCACAAGTTCTTAACACTGCCTCCTAAAAGTAACATATATAACTTTCACCCACACTCATTGACCAACACAAGTCACATGTTATATACCTAACTTTAGAAAAGATCACAAACTACAAACTTAGCATGTGCCCAGAAAGCAGGAGATTGCAACTTTTTTTTAAACTAAGGTACAGCTCTAACGGCTATGACACTGAAATAAAAAAATTGATGTCAGACACAGGAACTTGTGACACCAAAAAAAGGTTCCCTTTAACTTGGTGGATTACAAACAAAACACCTGGATGAAGAGCTGCCCAAGACTTACGACAGGTAGTGTTTCAGGAGGTGGGTGTGTACATTGGGCAACAACTGGACAAAGCTGATAGCAGCCAGTGAATATAGAGAAAAAAGACCAAAAAAACCTACTGTGCAAATAGCAGTTTGAGAACTTACAGTTGGATTGTGAGGTTTCCAGATGCCCATGGGTCCTGAGGTCTATGGAATCAAATAGGTAGATCTGTAACCACGATTTAATGGTTAAATTATTTCAGAACCTGGAGCACAAAAGAAAAACAAATTTATCTAACTTTCTTTTTTGAGATTTGCTTCACAGACAGAAGAATCTGCATCTTATTTACAAATAACACAGCCTGAGCAAGCAGAAATGACTGATCTTGAGCTGAGCTCCAAGGTCAGCTGGAAGCTGGGAGACACAAGTGCTGGGGACAGGGCTAGTCAGAGGAAAGGGAGATGGACCAATAGAAATTCAAAATTCCAGTTATCAAAAAGAAAGTCTCTTCATACTTCATTTATGAACTGCTCTATAACTAGTCAATGAATCTCAGCCAAGTCCACATTTCTCTGTCCTTAGCCCCACCATAGTCATAAAAATGTAAGACCTTTGTTTCCCTGGTCCCTAAAACCTAAATAACCTCATTCCCTTTCTTAATCTGGGAGGTAGATTGGAGTTTATCTCCTGTGTCCTTGCCAATAACTTCACAAAAAACTTCTTTCTTTTCTCAAAATCTAGTGTCATGATATTTTAGCTCTTACACATGTTAGCTAGAGAACCCATTTCTAGGTAACAGGTTTTAAAAAGAAGAGAAATTTGAAACTATTTGGCCTACAACCCTGTGATTCTTAATGAAACATGATTCTCAATGAAAGCAAAAACCCAACGCTGGTAGGGTTAAGGATTTGACTGGAACCTCCAAGCAGGAGTCTATGCCTTTGACCTCGATCTTTGAATCACTAAAATTCCTGACCTTCTCTAGGCCAAAATACCAAGCAAAATGACCTTTCATCCCTGATAAAATGTAACTGATGCGTTTTGTGAAATAAAGCGATGGGAAGCATGGGCCTCCCTGGTGGTACAGGGGTTAAAGTCAGTTGCTATCAAGCTATCAGCAGCCACTGCAGCATGAGTTTGATCCCCGGCCAGGGAGCTAAGCCACGTGGTACAGCAGACCTCTCCAGTCTTGCCTGCTGTTCCCCTCAACAGTGTATTTCAGTAGATCCGCCTGTTATGCTCCCCACTCTGTCCCTGGTGAACCCTCTCATCCTCTGCACCTCTGGCCTACACCCCAGTTCTTGTATAAATAAAAAAAATAAATCTTAAAAAAATAAATAAATAAAGTAATGGGCAGGACAGGAACAGGGGAAGGAAACTGAGAACTCATCACAAGAGGGAAATGTTCATGGCACCGACAATTCCCCAGGGATTCTCCCAAAGGAGGATGTTGTCTGTAGAGCCTGAGATTTTCCTGGAAACTGGAAACACTATTGCCTCTGATGAAACTTTGAATCATCCACCATCAGCACTATGTCTCCTTTGCACTCTAAAATCCCACCAGAAATTATAAAGTACACTTTTAAATCTCAAAACAAGCACTTGGATTGATTATGGAGCCAAACAGGTTGACATCCGAGAAGGCTAAGGCTATTAGCTGGGCTGTCTTCCTGTTGTTCAGGCTTTGTTCTCTGCAGCTGGGAGAGAGTGCAAAGCACCTGTTTGTTTCTCAGGCTTGCCATTTTAATTAGGGTCAAATTCAAGGGATTCTGCCACTAGTAACAGTGAGTCCACCAGTGATCTCACCTCAGAACCTAAACCCTACCCCAGCCCTGCTAGGTAAACACACAGATCGTGTGTGCGTGTGTGTGTGTGTGTGTGTGTGTGTCAGTAAAGGCCCAAGGTGCTGTGTATGCACATTCACATCAGAAGAGCTCTATTTTCTAATGAACAAAAGAAAGAAGAAAGGCCAACTTTTCCACCTGGCTTCTTTACCACCTTATTGTCAAATAATCAAAGTAACCCAAACATTTAATTAACAATTCACCTATCTCAGAGGCTTTTAGTAATAGCTGGTGTCGATGTGAATGGAACTGCATTAAAAGTATAATTTTTCTTCTTTAGAAAAAATAAGTTTTAAATGCCCCTTCCATAAGCAGAGTATCTATTTCTTCCAGATTATTGATTAGGCATACATATTTGTCCATATTATTTCTAATGGTCTTCTTTCACTCCACCAATATTGGCCAAGTACAGAACCTTAGAGATAAGGGACATTGATTTAAGTGTATTTCTATTTACAAGGATTCCGTGGAATATTGTCTTTTTGTTTTATTTTATTTTGCTTTGTTTGTTTTGCTTGAGACTAACTGGGCCATCTGGGCTATGTCCTATGTTCATATGGTAAGAGTCTAATATCTGTCTCTGATACGCCAAGCAGAATGCCAGTGAGGAAGAACTCTCATGTGATCTATTCTCTCTATCTTATAAAAGCTATGAGCCATCACAGTTTTCCTTAAAGTACTAGTGCTCAATAGCAGGGCAGTTGAATTTGAAATACGATTTTATTCTGCTATGAAAAAAGTCATCATGATCTTTGTGTCAATTATATCTCCATCCGATTTGGGGATGTAATGAAACAAGTAAATAGATGATGTGCTTCCACGGAAGGAACCTGCACCAAAAAAGATATTTTTCCTATCATTGACATTTGTGTCTTAACTTCAGGACTCCCCTTTCTGCCCTCAAAAGATAAAGTTGATACAGATGTGTATTTTAACGCTATTGGTGGTATATCAGAAACTATGATCTCTAGACAGTTTCTATGACACACTGTTCTCAAAATCTCTAGTAAAATAGTAGAGAGAATAATTCCAGGTGGCAATGGGGTTGGCAATATTACATTTGTACGTGATAAGATCCTCATTTTTCTGAAATAAAGAATCTTGTGAAAAGAGGAATTATGACTAGTATTTACAACAACCTTTCATAAACATCCCCAAATTCCAGGCACAAGACAAAAGACATGACTCATGTCACAGTAGGCGTTACAGCTGGGAGGCAGCCCTTGTGAAGACTGCTTCCCTGCTGCCTGAGAACGGCTCTGCAGAGATCTGTAGGAAGCTGATAATAGGACATTTCATTTGAGGATCACCAGTAAAAACCCAGTTTTTGATAAAGAGCATTTCCTTAGTTAAAAATGTCATGTTCCAGACCTTGATTTGATTTTTTTTTTTTCAGGAGACTATGGTTGAAAAGGCTGAAAACTTGGAAAAATATGAATGATTGTCATTCTTTAATTTGTTGTCATTTGAATCCACATGATGGGATTACCCTAAGCAGTGTGGCTTGCTACTGTTTTTATTTTATTTTATTTATTTATTTTTTGCTATTGTTTTTAGAGGCTTTGGAGGATGCTCTCCCTTTCAAAGCTCTCCCCAGCAGTTTGCCTGCAGGCCCACAATCCCACCTGTAGGAGGCGTGTTTGTAAGTGAAGATGGCAGCACACACAGGGGCTTCCTTAAAAGCTCACACTCAGAAGTTTCACTTAGTCCGAGGTGGGGTTAGGAGTGTGCATTTTTACAAGTGCTTCAGGCTAGTCTAAGGAGATGACCTTCAGAATAAGTTTAGAGAAGTAGGCCTAAAATCTAGTCAATTCTTCATATTAAAAAAAAATCATATCAAAAAGCAGAAACTAACAAATGTTAGCTGACGTGGAGAAATTAGCACGCTTCTGCTCTATTGGTGGAAATGTAAAATGGGGAAATTGCTCTGGAAAAAAGTAAGGTGTCTCCTCAAAAGTTAAAAATAGAGAATCACCATAGGATCCAGCAATTCAATATCCAAAGAATTGAAACCAGGGTCTCAAAGAGTTATCTGTATACACATATTCACAAAAGTAGCATTATTCACAACAGGCAAAGTGGCAACAACCCAGTGTCCATTGACAGATAAGTGGATAAACAAAATGTGGTGTGTGGTGAAATTTCATTCAGCTTTAAAAAGGAAGGACATTCTAATAAATGCTACAACATGGTTCAACCTGGAGGACATTATGCTACGTGAAATGCCAGACAGGAAAGAAAGAATAGTATTTAAAAAACATTTTTCTTTACATTGGCATTTACTTCTTAAATTCAATACTTTCCTTCCTGCCCTTAAAAGATAAAGCTGGTACAGTTGATACAGCTGTGGATTATGTGTGTTATATGAGGTACCTCAGGTAATCAAATTCACAGAGAAAATAGAATGGTGGATGCCAGGGGCTTGAAGGAGATGGGAATTGGGGATTATTATCTAATTGGTATAGAGTTTCAGTTTTACAGGATGAAAAAGTTCCAGAGATGGGTGTGGCGATGGTTGCAGGACAGTGTAGAAGTGTCTATTACCAGGAAACTGTGTGCTTAAAAACAGTAAGATTATCAATTTCATGTTAGGTGTATTCTACCACAATTAAAAATTGTAATAAAAAAATTAATAGCCCTGAAAGGAAAATAATATTATGCAAATATTGGCTCTGTGAGTTTTTATTACAGATACGAAATGGAAGAATACAAGTCAAAACCTACTTAGGACTCTAAGACGTGTAGAGGGTTAAGAAACTCACCCTAAGTCAGACAACTGGCATGCGGTACAGCTAGGATCCAAATCCAGTGTCAGCTGACTGGGAAGCCCCAAACCCGTGCCTCTGGTGTCCTCTGGTTCACTTCTGTTAGGATATGTGCAGGGTAAGAAGAGAGTCAGATGCCTCTGAGGCTTCCCGTTTGGGTTACAGAAAGAAATACAGAAGGTCCAAAAGTGGGAAATCAAGAGGAGCATGCAATTGGGAAGAGGGAGGGGAAAGATAAAGGTTCCATTTCAAATCACTTCATTCGGAAAAGACAGAACACAGCAAACTATTCGAAATACTGGCTTGGCATTGGAGTGGAGGGAGGGTGGATTTGGAAAGTGTTTTTGAACTTACTAAAAAAAGTGGAGGTAAGCTCAGCGGGGGAATGGGCAGAAGAAGAAGAAAAGGCTGAAATGGGAGAATGAAAGAAGACAAGAATCAAAACCAGAACCTGGGGAAGTGCCCTCTTCACTGTATTCAGGAAGCAGACCAGGAAGCTAGCCAGTGACAGGAGACAAGGAGGGGAGGACATCATGAAGCCCAAGGTGGAGCCTCTCTGTCAGGCTCTGACATGGCAACTTGCAACTGCAGGGGCTAATCAGGCAAATTAATACTTGTATAGATAGCAGACTCCATAACTGCTTGAGATCAGCAGAGAAGTGGTATTTTCATTTTATAAATAAGCAAAGTGATCTGCTCTATATTGGTCATTTCCTCAAGGTCATACATCATCACTCCAAATCTAAGTTCAGATTTCTATTTCTTTCTATTATGAAGGGGGAGGGGAAACAATAGCAGAAGGTAATAGAGCTGCATCATTGATTGCATCAAACGTTAATAAAGCTGACTAAAAGTACATTTGCTTTTTATAATCAACATGCACCAGCAACTCTTAACACCTACCTGAAAATTCCTTTTGTGGCCTAAACAATTACTACAGTCATTAGGAAGTTTACTATTATATTTGTAAGCTTCAATTTAGCACACTTTAACTACATTTTTTTGTTTGTCCCACGGAGCTCACAAATAGCAGTGCATTTTTTCAAATGTAGCAATAAAAGAAGTTAATCATTTCAAATTCATCATTAAAAGATTTCCATATTCTCCTACCAAGAGCAATATACAGATTCAACGCTATTCCAATAAAAATCTCAATGACATTCTTCAAAGAAATAGAACAAATACTTATGAAATTCATATGGAACCACAAAAAAACATGAATAGCCAAAGCCCTACTGATGAAAACAAAGGAGAAAGGAGGTATCACACTTCCAAACTTCAATCTATACTACAAAGTCATAACAATTAAAACAGTTTGGTTCTGGAACAAAAAACAGACACACAGACCAATGGAACTGAATAGAGAGCCCAAAAATAAAACCACACTTATATGGACAACTGATCTTTGACAAAGGAGCAAAGAACATACAATGGAACATGGACAGTTTGTTCAATAAATGGTGCTGGGAAAACTGGACCACCACATGCAAAAAAATGAAACTAGACCACTACCTCTCACCTTGCACAAAAATCAACTCAAAATGGATAAGAGATCTGGACATAAGACCTCAAACCATAAAATAATATAGAAGAAAACATAGAGGAAACACTACAAGACATACATCGCAATAACATCTTTAAAGACTCATCACCCAAAGCAAAGATAGTCAAGGAAATGATAAACACCCAGGATTACATCAAACTGAAAAACTTCTGTACAGCAAAAGAGACATTAACCAAAACAGAGAGACACCCCACTGATTGGGAAAAAAATCTTTGCAGTCCATTCAACTGATAAGGCACTGATCACAAAGATATACAAAGAACTCACATGACTCAACAAAAACAAGATAAACAATCCAGTCAAGAAATGGGCAGAAGAACTTAAAAAATATTTCTCCAAAGAGGAAATGCAAATGGCCAACAGGCATATAAAAAAATATGCAACATCCCTTGTCATCAGGGAAATGCAAATCAAAACCACATTGAGATACCACCTTACACCAGTAAGAATGGCACATATCAAAAAAACAAGCAACAACAAATGTTGGCAAGGATGTGGTGAAAAAGGAACTCTCCTACATTGCTAGTGGGAGTACAAACTGGTCCAACCACTATGGAAAGCTGTCTGTTGGTTCCTCAGTCTACTAAAAATGGAGCTACCATACGACCCAGCTATTCCACTACTAGGGATCTACCCAAAGGACACAAAATCATTGATTCAAAAGAACACCTGTACCCCTATGTTTATTGCAACACTGTTTACAATAGGTAAAACCTGGAAACAACCCAAATGCCCAAAAATAGATGACTTGATCAAGAAGATGTGGTATACATACACAATGAAATATTATTCAGCAATCAAAAAAAGATAAACTTATGCCATTCACAGCAATGTGGATGAAACTAGAAGGAATTATGCTCAGTGAAATAAGCCAGAAGGAAAAAAGAAAAATAACGAAAAATATCAGATGGTTTCACTTATAATAGGAATATAGGGGAACCAAAGAAGACATCAGTGTAAAAAAAAAAAAATAGTAACAGATCAAAACACAACAAAGCAAAAACAGACAATTATAAACCTGAGACATACTGCAGGGGAGTAGGCGGGAGAGGGATCAGAGGGAGGGAGGGAGGAGCACAGGGGACTGAGGTGATGGAGCACAGGTGCATTGGTGATGGAAATTCTATGGGGACTACACCTAAAGGGGTGGGGGGAAGCAAATAGTTTAAAAATGGACAATGATGTAAAAAAAATTTAAAACATTAATTAATAAAAAAGATTTCCATATTCTATCATAAACACATTTTGAGAGGAGTCTTGGACAAAATTTATATTACTAGCCCTGTACTACAGTATGCTTATATTTTACAATTACACATAGCACATACACATACCTAGAAATATACACATATATATCCACATATGCAATATTATTACATCTTATGTATATATGTGTATATATACTTATATACATGCACATATATTTAATAATGACATCTTTATATGTGCACATTAATCTGGTTTTATATGTGCTATAAATGCAAATCTAAGTCTATAACATGAGGAGATGGGTGGGAGTGGCCTTTGGATGAAAATTCTAACATGAATTCATTATATTTTTATTATGTATCATCAGTGAATGGTTTACACTCATTTTTTTCTCACAGAACTTACTGCAAAATGCAGAAAACAACCCACTTTCCAGTAGAGGTTTTCAAAATTCCACTTTCTAAAGGAAAAATCAAAAGAAAATTACTCTGAATAACAGAGGACATATAGACAAATGTAAATAATGAAAAATAAATGTATTTCGACATTCCTTTCAATGACATGATACTGTCTAAGTTTTGGGTAAATACATTCAAAGCAAAGATCCAAATGCTACTTGGGGTCACCTAAGGAATGTTTGTGTTGACTTCTAAAGTAGTGAACATAGTGGGAAGGATCTAGATCAGTTCTACATGTCCAAAGAGGGTCCAAATCTACTAATAAGTGACCAAACACCCAGTTGTGGATTTTCTAGGCAAATCTAGTTTACACCTTGAATTTAAGGTCAGGATTGGAGTTGCTTTAGATATTCTTAAGAAAAGGCAATATATAGTCTCTGTGGAATTTCTTTAAGTTTTAATTTACTATACAGCATATGACCCAACTCAGCCCAAATCTCCCTTGGCCTCCATAAGAAGTCCCCAGTAAACTTCCAGAATCTCCTCATGCCCCTAAAGCCTTGATCTTGGCCAAACCTAGAGAAAAAAAGTGGATCCACATAATTTGGTCTTGCTCGATGAGAACTCAAGTTTTGGCTTCAGAGCTGTCTCAGATCTCATGGCAAGGTTCCCTATGTGGTCTTCTATTAGATTTAGTATAAAGTTCTGCAGGATGCCTAATTCTCCAGTGACTTTTAACTGCACGTAACATACCCAGAAAAGAATGAAGACATACACTGCTCTGCTGTGGTGGCTCCACTGTGAGGCGACAGAAAGCAGGAGATGGATTTGATAGCCAACTCTTCATTGTTTTCTCCTATCTGATCTAAGGTTTTCTTCTAAGTCTTTGAGAGTTTCCTGTACTCATTAAATGGGTTACATATTTGGCTTCATGTGATTTTTTTCTTAGGAGCATATATAGGACTCCTAGAGGAAATGGGACAGACATAAATATACTAACTTTTTGTTGAGGCTCTAGGTTCGTGAACAATAGCGTTGCTCACATGAACAACACAACTAAAAAATGCTTTACTCATTTTGTATTAACATTGCAAACATCATCTTTATGTTTACTCCATAGTTCTTTCCAAAGAACTCAAAAGGCTTTTCAGATATTTTCAGATATTTGTAAGAGGTTTTTAACCCCCTCACTGCATCAAGATTGGTACTGGAAACATTTGTCCAAGGCAACTGGATATGCTGGCTTCCCTCTCCCGCCATCCCTCCCCTCCCCCACCCATGTCATTCCTTATATCCTCTTGTTCCTTTCCCTCCCCCTCTTTACCTCGGAGCTCTCACCTCCTTTATAAATGTCCACTAGTTTTTGTAAGTATTTTTATTTACCAGATTGTCTGCTGTATAAATGTCCAATATTTGTTTTCACCATTCAGACTTGCTTTACTACATATAATACTTTCAAACTTCCTCCATTTTGCTAAAATTTACTGCATTTCATCTTTCCTAATGGCTGAATAGTATTCCATAGTGTGGATAACCACAGTTTTTGTTCCAGCCATCTTCTGATGGATATTTAGGCCACATCCATGTCCAAGTTATTGTAACTTGGTGCAATAAACATATATATATATATATATATTTGATTTTTTGCATTGATGGTTTCTCATTCTCTATATTTATAGATGCCAAAGAGTGTTCCCATACATCTTGCCCAGATGTCACATCTTGCAGAGGCAAGACAAATTATCATAGATCCTTAACCAGCAGTTCTTGGAGTGCATGTCACATTTAATGACTAAATGGAGATGAAGAGATTCCCATGGCTGGGGTTGCCCTTGGTCACAGGACCTAGATTTCACTTTGAGTTCCAGAAGCAAGGTCCTCATCATCAGGTCCTCACCAACATCTCCTTTGTGGGTGGGCACATCTCCCATGAAATGCCAAGGTTCAGTATGACTATAACTTACCTCTCATCTGCTTTGTAACAACTTGAGAGGGTTTTTCTTCTATTTTGTTTTCCTATTTCCCATGGTAGAGTGCCCTACATAGGAAAGAAGCACAAATAAAGAGGGGCATAAATAAAGAATTAGTTCTCAATTTATTCACTCCATTGTAAGTTTCATTCTGTGATTTTGGTAACCTGAAGTCTTTCCTTAGTTTTTACAAGAAGGGTAGGAGGGAGAACATGAAACTGTTTTGGGTCCTGAGAGCTTGGACAGAGAGCTAGGTTTGACTCAGTTACAGCAGAAACAGGGTATGTAACTTGCACTTTTATTTGAGTCTCTGCACCCTTTGACTACTTAAGGAAGAACAATCCGGTAACAGTGAGTTAGAACAAGCAAGTCCTATAAAAGAGACTGTAGAGACCACCTGATCAGGCCATTTACCATCCCCTCACACCCTTCCAGGGGTGGTCACTCTTTACTGTGGGAAATGCTGCATTTTTTTTATTATTTAAATGTCAAAACATCAAGAAAAATGAAATCATGTTCTTTGAAAGTGCTTGTTAAAAATGTATGACAAAGGCTCAATTTTTTTTAAAAAGATTTATTTATTTCTACAAGCACTGGGTACAGTCAGAAGTGCAGGAGAGTGAGAGAATTCACCAGAGCCAGAGCAGGGAACAGAACAGGCAGACTGACGAAATACACTGCTGAGGGGAGCAGTGGGCGGCAGGAGAGGTCTGCGCGCCATGTGGCACCCTCACCGGTGGCGGGGGATCAAACCATAGCTGCAGAGGCTGCAGGCAGCTTTGCAACCCAGCGCTCAACCACTGCGCCACCAGGGAGGCCCCTTAAATTTTCTTTTTTAATAAATATTTTATTTTATATAATTCTTACATCATTTTTCATTTTTGCACAATGCATGCATTTTCATTTTGGTTATATTCCCCATTCAATTGCACCCCCCCCCTTATTTTGACCATAGTCCTTCCTCTCCCCTTCCCTCCCCCCACCCCCGTAGTGTGTCTCTGGTTTATAGTTGCTGGTTGATTTTGATTTTTACTTTGTATTAATTAGTCTTTTTCCTGGTCCCTTATTTAGGTTTTCTAAATTCCTGCTATGAGTGAGACTGTCTGGTATTTTTCTTTTTCTATCTGACTTATTTCGCTGAGCATGATCCCTTCTAGCTCCATCCATGTCGCTGCAAACTCCATGAGTTTATCTTTTTTGATTGCTGAGTAATATTCCATTGTGTATATGTACCACATCTTGTTGATCCAGTCATCTACTTTTGGGCATTTGGGTTGTTTCCATAGCTTAGCTATTGTAAATAGGAAACGCTGCATTTTTAACGAGCTTTACGGTAAGGATAGCCTTCCTCAAATACTACCAAAGTGTTCTTCCACGGATAAAAAAATAAGTGGAGGACCCATATGTTAGGTCTGGTTACCTAGGAAACAGACTATGGGATGGAAGGTTGACCATAGGAATTTTATTGAGGAGTGCTCTGGGATCCATCTGAGGGACAGTGAAGGCAACAGACCTGAGCAAAAGAGTAAGCCGTAGCAACAAAGGCCTTAGGTGATCTACGGATGCTCTGAAGCCAGGATGGCCTTAGGAATTGTTCTGACTTGAGGCAGGCAGTCTGAGGTGATATATCCTGTTATGTGCAAATCTGTGTCCTCCCAACATCCATATGTTGAATCTCTAACTCCTAGAACCTTAGTATATGGCTGTACTTAGAGATAGCACCTCTAAAGAGTCAATTTAGTTTAAATGAAATCAATGAGTAGGCCCTGATCCAATATGATAGGCGGCCATGTGAGAAAAGGAAGACATCAGGGATGGATAATTAGAAAGAAGGCCCCTATGTTACGTTAGCCACAGGCATTTGATGCAATCCTGGCACATGGAGCATTGCAGAGAAGTCCATGCTTTACTGTTGAAAGAGGGATACACAAAAACACACCTCCCCTTTTTTTGCTCTGTAAGTTGTATGTTTTGGAGTTCTCGCAGCCATCTTGTCACCATGAGGAAAACTAGTAGAGGACAAACTGCTGAGGACTGTGGGCAAAATGGAAAGATAGAAACACTTTGGATCTCTGAATGAATTTTTGAGCTCCTGGATTGTGCAACAGTGGAGCAACATTTACTGTTGAGTTTTTGCTTGATTCTTGAAATAAAATGGCATAGCTGGTTTACAATTTGCATCTGATACATTTTTTAAATTTTGTGTAGTCTATCTGCTGTTTTGTGTTTTCATTAGCCTTTCCTCATGGAGCCTTGTTTCCTGATTTGCCATTTACCTTTGTGCAGAGGCCATGGTCCTAGAAATATGATATCTAGAACTTCTTGGAGACCTGGGGTAGAGATGCTTCCTCCACCGGGGATTTGCATTTGCTTCTCCCAGGTGCTGGGGACTTTACCAATGAAGGACCCTTAAACCCGAATCTCGGTTGAGATTCCAGAAGTTAAATTTGAACACTTATAATAGCCCACTGTAAAGGGCAGGAATGGACCACAGTGCAGGTTTTCTGATCCCATGCAGACCGGGTAAAGGAGGAGTCAGAGTCCTCAGTGGTTTTTTGCAGGCCTTTTATTGGGGTTCAGCGGGTACATGGCAGGCAGGGGTGCTGGGGGGCTGGGAGCAAATCTTCCAGCCCCCAGCAAATCTTCACTCTATCTGGGCTCTCTGGCGTTCTCTGCTTCTGCTTCGGGCTTCTTCTCTTTCGGCTTCTCTTTCGGCTACTGCTGCTGGCGTCTCCATGATGCCGCCCTTAAAAAGCACAGTCTTAGCCCAGGTGAATCCCATCTACCTATGCCCACACCCTATTTCAGGTGCCCGCCATCAGGCATGCACTCTGGACAAGGATCCATCATCTATCCTGATGGCGGGAGGGCAGAAAAGCCTGACATTTTCTTTACCCTACACCCACCCAATTTCAAATTTTATAGCATTATATGCCTAAAATGACACAATGTAATAGGCACGGTCATGCACTGAATTGTGTCTCTACAAAATTCATATACTGAAATCCTAACCCCAATAAGAGTATGTTTGGAGATAAGGCCTTTAAGGGGGTAATTGAGGTTAAATTAGGTCATAATAGTGGAAGTGCAATTCAATATGACTGGTGCCTTAATAAGAAAAGGAAGGGATGCCAGAGATGGGCACACTCAGAAGAAAAGTCATGTGAGGATGCCAGCAGAAGATGCCCATTTGCAAGCCAAGGAGAGAGGTCTTAGCAGAAACCAAACCTGGGGACACAATAATCTTAGACTTCCAGCCTCCAGAACTGTGGGAAATAAATGTCTATTGTTTAAACCTGTGGTGTTTTGCTATGGCAGCCTGAGCACACCAAAAACACACAAAAGAAGATCCACCTCTTTCTCACTAATAGCTAAATGTCTAGTCATGGGTCTCAGACACGGGAAAAAGAAAGTAGCAAGGAATATTTTTGATTTTTTGTAATTTCCTTGATGCTTCTTTAAAGTCATCTTTAACCCCATCTTGGTTTATCTATGTAAAATTGTCTTATGCAGTTTCCCCCTGCTTCTGAAATAGAGCATTCCTATTTGGTATTGTAAGGGCAGGACATGGGCACAGGTGCAGGTTTTCTGATCCCATGCAGACCGGGTAAAGGAGGAGTCAGAGTCCTCAGTAGTTTTGCAGGTTTTTTATCTGGGGTTCACCAGGCATATGGCAGGCAGGGGTGCTGGCTGGGGGGCTGGGAGGCTGGCAGGCCTCCCAGCCCCCAGCAAGTCTTCACTCTATCTGGGCTCTCTGGCGTTCTCTGCTTCTGCTTCGGCTTCTCCTTCAGGTTCTGCTGCTGCTGGCTGGGGCTGCTCGCGTCCCCCCGTGACGCCGCCCTTAAAAGCACAGTCTTAGCTCAGCTGAATCCCATCTACCTATGCCCACACCCTATTCCAGGTGCCCGCCATCAGGCATGCATTCAGGACAAGGATCCATCATCTATCCTAATGGCGGAAGGGCAGAAAAGCCTGATATTTTCTTTACCCTACAGTCCACCCCCTCAGGGTTTTCTGCCATACAGTCTATACATATATATACAATTTTCTAAGCAAACAAACAATGCAGCCATGGCCCACAAAAGCAAATACATCAAATATAACAAAATACAACAAAACACAAATAAGTCCAGGCAGGGCACCAACCAAGTGCAAAAGACAATTATTGGTACCAGCAGATGAGCCACCAAATCTGCTGCTGAAGGCACTGCTCATACGAGGGAGGGGAATCACTCACGGCATCTACTATAACATACCAGGAGCCGTCAGGCTTCCTGGCCTTCTCTGGCTGTACTCTAGGCTACAAGGCACACACAGCATCCACCCCCAGGCTGCACTAGCTCTGGGATTGGCAATTTTATTCTGTTGGGGGTAATCACCAACCCTCAGGGTTTCTGTCTGCAGTCGCTCCAACACTCGGCCTTCATGGCCACCCATGCGACTCGCAGACCCCTGCACTCAGGCCAACCCACAGCACAAGCACATGGGTCGGGGATCCAAACTCTGCATTCGGCCTCTTTTGGGTCCCCTCTTCGGCTTGGGCTCCACCCCAAGCCACGTTCCCCACCCGTCCCCCAAGGACAGGTTCCTCAGCTCCTCACCTTCACTCAAGAATGAGCAGGGCATCACCCACAGGTGATTTTACGAGACTCACAGGTCTTCAGCATACCCAGGCTGCTTAACAGCCGCTCAGGGCTTCTCAACTTAGCATCAGTACCAGCTTTTGCTTTCTTAGTTGGCTTTTCTCCTCCACCTGGCTGCTGGCCATGCACAGGCTGCTTTTGGCCATCAAGGCCCACTGGCCACCCCCAGATTCTCAAAAAAAAAACCATAACCTGCCAAGGTCCTCCGCCTTCTGGCGGGATTGTCAGTCCTAGTCCATCAGTCCATCAGTTCAAGTCCATTGGCCTCTCCCTGCGTCAGCAACGGCCTGCTGCCTCAGGGGTCATTGGCTGGTCCTTTCCGGTGTCGTTGGCTGGTCCTCTTGGGCATCTTCTCCTCCATGTGAGGTCTTGTCCCACAGCTCCCGGACCGTATCCACCTTCTGTGCCGCCATGGCGCCTCCAGTGTCGTCACAGGCAAAGTCTGTTCTCCTTAGTCCCTCCAGGTCTTCGGAGGGCTCCAATACCCGTCTGCATGGATCCTGCTGACTTACGCCAATTGTAGGGGCAGGACATGGGCACAGGTGCAGGTTTTCTGATCCCATGCAGACCGGGTAAAGGAGGAGTCAGAGTCCTCAGTAGTTTTGCAGGTTTTTTATCTGGGGTTCACCAGGCATATGGCAGGCAGGGGTGCTGGCTGGGGGGCTGGGAGGCTGGCAGGCCTCCCAGCCCCCAGCAAGTCTTCACTCTATCTGGGCTCTCTGGCGTTCTCTGCTTCTGCTTCGGCTTCTCCTTCAGGTTCTGCTGCTGCTGGCTGGGGCTGCTCGCGTCCCCCCGTGACGCCGCCCTTAAAAGCACAGTCTTAGCTCAGCTGAATCCCATCTACCTATGCCCACACCCTATTCCAGGTGCCCGCCATCAGGCATGCATTCAGGACAAGGATCCATCATCTATCCTAATGGCGGAAGGGCAGAAAAGCCTGATATTTTCTTTACCCTACAGGTATGAACTGGTAGGGTTTTGTTGGATCTGGGAATGCTCAAAAATTATTCCATATAAATTAATGGTGATATGATTTCCAGGTCCAAAAAGTAATCTATGAAATCATACCAACTGGGAACACTCTACTCTCAGATAGTAGGGGAGACCTGTATTTAGTTTTGTCTCTTTGCATTCAGCTTTGATCAACTATGAGAATTACATGAACAACCTATAATATCTAACTTTCTAGGAGTTCCCTTTAACTCTCTATCCAAATGAAACTACTCAAGATTTATCAGTCCAGCTCTGTGAGATACTCTGTGGGATAATTATTCCCAGATCCCCTCCAGGGCTGAATCATTTTTTTCACCAGCTGCTGGCAGCATTGGCAGTTGTAGACTCTCACTTAATTGTACTTCAGGGATTCACCTTCTGAAAAGAACTCCCTTGCCCAAGGATACTGCCTCTCTCTAGGGGAAGCCACTTCTCTCTCCTTGCTCACATGGCCTCCTTGCCTCTCCACACCAGGATAGGGGCAGTGTCTTGCCTTAGCTGGTCCCTTTGTTGGAGTGATCCTCTCCAGCTATAGTGGTAAACTTCCTTGTTTCCTCCAAGTCTTTGCTCAAGTCTCCCTTCTCAATGAGGCTTGCGCAGATCAACCTGTATAATCCCACTCCACTCCCATCTCTCCTGTTCTCCTGACTCCTATCCTGCTTTATTCCCCCTACCCCAACCAAGCACTTATCCACTTCTAATCTACTATGTACTTTTTGTTTTGTTGTGCTCTCTCTCCACTAGTGATATCTTCACAAAGCAAAAGTCCTTGTTTTGTGCAGATGCATCCAAACATTGTTGAATTTTATACTGTGTTTTGATCATCTTAAGTAGGGATATGATTTCATAATGAGGAGTTAGACCTTGACAGGCAGATAGGGACAGGGCTCTGGGGGAGTCATAATAGGAGGGAAATGCCAGAGCACTGAATAATGGGACAGACAGACTCAAAATACAGTATTAAAAGCATATTAGGATGAAAGTCCCAAGCCACCAATCAAAAAACTGCATGACTAACACCATCCCTAGCCCATAGCCTTAGCACTGTTATAAAAACTCTGATGTGATCTTCACTGGATGGCACCCCTCTTTGGGATCCCTTCCTTGCAGGATCTGTTCTGCCTCTTTTATCTGTCCTTGCATAAATCTTGCTAGGCCTGCTGGCAGCTGGCAGGAGCTGGCCTGCTTCTTTAATAACCCTTTTGCTTTACTCACTGTTGAGTGGCACAGGGGTTCATTCTTCATTCCTCCAGCCACATTTTGGGGTTTGTCACATGTCAGTAATTTACATGATCTAACCCTCTGACATCAGAAAGAGCCATGAAGAAGACTGAGTCTTCCTTACATATTGCAGATCTTATCCTGGCTCACAGAACTCTGAGTATCAAGTTTAGATGCCATAAAAGCAGTGGCATAATACCTAGCAGATTTGACAATGATGATAAATCATTTTTTCTTATTCCCTTAACTGTAACAAAATAATTGTCAGTAATTACCAAAAATAGTTTTTATATGTATAATTAACTTTATACTTATTTGCCAGATTCCTTCTTTTGTTTTAAAACAACTTTGAACAACTAAATAAATTTCCACTTATTGATAAGAATTCAAACTCTGTAACTATATTATGAATAAGCCAATACCTGCACTTACCAAACAAAAATGTTAAGTCCAGCCCACATTTAGGTTGGGAAGTGAGATTATACTTGTTGAAGGGAGGAACACTGAAAAATTTTTGGATGCATTTTTAAAATTACCACACAACAATTATTTGGAACCTATACACACAGGTTTTCTGAGGGGAAGGGAGGGGGTATGGAATATATTCTATCACTAACATTGTTTAGAACTCCTGGCTCAAGCTGACAAGAAAAATAACCATGTTTTAGTTTTTTTTTTTATGTCTTTATATCCCTCATAAATAATGTATCCCTTATATACATGTGGGGCAAAACACTCCACATCCCAGCCCTTGGTATACCATGGAATAGAAGGAAATCATCGATGTAGCAATTGTAGGATGTTATGGTTTCCAATGCATCCCTCAAAAAGGTATTTTAAAGTCACAACTCTCAATACCTCAGAATATGACCTACTTTGGAAACAGGGTCTTTGTATATGTGAGAAATTCAGATGAATTCTAAAGTAGGTAGTTCCTTAATCCAAAATACTCATGTCCTTAAAAGAGAAGACACAGAGACACAGGGAGAAAAACACATAATGATGGAAGCAGAGATTGCAATAATGCATGTATAAGTCAAAGGGAGCCAAGGACTGCGGGTGACCACAAGAAGCCAAGGGAAAGGCACCCTCCAGAAACAGCTCTGCTGACATTGATTTCAGACTACCAGAACCATGAGGAAATATATGTCTGTCAATTTAAGTCACTCAGTTTGTAGTACTTGCTATGCAGTCCTAGGAAACTGCACATAGGTCTTAAGGAAAATCACTTGTCATTTAGCTCCTTTGCATATAAACACCATTCCTATATGGGAAGCTGAGGAGAAGCTACTACATCATGAACACCTCAATAGTGACAAGTCTGAGTCTCTCTTTGAGCCTTGCCTCTTGAAAGAGGAACTGCGTTGACAATTTGAGACTCCTGGGAGTGGCTGTGGCTGTCCAGAAGCAGCACAGAAATGTGCCAGGGCAGTGACACCAGCCTCAGTTCTCCGTGGCTCATTCCTGTGGCAAATTTCTGACTAGGTCTTATCAGTGAGTCTCCATCCTTCCTGTTGATAATGTGAACTACTTAATACCCTTCTAGAAAAGTCCTTCCCTGTTTAAGTAAACCAGAGTCAATTTTCTGTTACATGTAATGAAGAACCCTGACTAATACCTGCTAGAATTTGCTTTTTTGCCTCAAATGCCTGTTGTAGTTTGGTTTCTTGCATTTTTCTGTATTAACCTTAAAGTAAAAAGTTGTAATTGAGCATTTATTTGGGATTAAAAAGATTTGCAATTCAGGGCATTTGGTTTCAGATAACAAGTTAAGATGTGCCCCCAAAGGGGGGTAAAAGTTGGGGAATTTTTTATGGGAAAAAATAGGAAGTTGAGGTGAGTGGTTAAGTAAAGGTTTAAAATAAAAGGGAAATAAGAACAAAGATAAACAAATGAGACTACATCAAACTGAAAAACAACACAGTGAAAGAAACGATCATCAAAATGAAAAGGCATCCTCCTAAAAGGGAGAAAATAATCCAACTGACAATTGGTTAGTATATAAAGGACCCCTAAAACTCAATAACAACAAAAAAAAAAAGGGCAGAGGGTCTGAAGAGGCAGTTCTCTAATGAAAACATGCAGATGATCAACAGGCACATTAAAAGATCATCCTCTGATTAACAGGGAAATGAAACTCAAAACAACAGTGAGATATCACCTTACCCATGTGAGAATGGCTATTATCCAAAAGACAAGAAACAGATGTGGGAGAGGATGTGGACAGAAGGGACTTTCATACACTGTTGGCTGGAAAGTAAATCGGTGCAGTCACTATGGAAAGCAGCATAGAGATTCCTCAAAATAGTAAAAATAGAAATTCCACTTAACCCAGTTATCCTACTTCTGGATATTTACCCAAAGAATACAAAAACATTAATTTGAAGATCTAGATAAAACTTCATGTTCATTGCAACATTATTCACAAAACCGCTAGCTGGAAATAACCTAAGCGCCATCACCAAATGACTGAATAAAGAAGATAGGGTATACTATCAAATAAGGATTTATGAAAAATTGCTGTTTGACACAGTACAGGATCTTTTGGCTCAGTCCAAACAGACAATAAACATGTCTTCCACCATGACAACTCTGAGCTTATTTTAAATGGCTCCATTATGTCTGTTTCACACACCTGTGTTTTTCCTCCTGTAAGCCTTCCATGTTCATCATTCATTCATCCATCATTTACTGCCTGTATTTATATGCCAAAGTGCTAGGAGCACAAGATACATGATCTGTTACGATCTGACTCCTACCCTTAAAGAACCCATAGCTTAGCTAAGGGTAGAACAGGAAAACAGAAGACTATGATACAGGGAAGTGATTGCAATGATAGAGAGAAGGCCCTTAAGAGCTAAACAGAGAGTAGGACATCTTCCATGGGCCACTGACCCTTAAATTATGTCTGGAATGACATATTGGATGGCTAGGCAAGTCGGGAAAGGGAAGAGGACATTCCTTTAAGAGCAGGGAACTCAGATCACAACTTTAAGTTACTGAACCCAAGTTCATTGTGTCTGTACATAAAATTCCAGGTAGGGGTGGTAAAAGTTTAAGCTACGGAAGTAGTAGGCAGTAGTGTTGCATGACTTGCTTAGGAATTTGGACTTTATCCCAACAGCAACCTGTAACTGCTAAAACAGAAGCAATCAGTTTTATATTTGAGATTAATTTTTTTCTGGAGGCTGTGCAAAGAATTCACTGGAATGGGGACAGATTGAAAGGTAAGAAAAGATGTGAAAGGTTAGAGTAATTGGGGAGATTTCAAAAGGCAAAGGCCAGGACTAGGATGGTGATAGACAGCAAAGATGGGAAGAACAAGACACAGACAGACTCACAGTAAAGTGATAGATTCTTAATTCTCTGCTTGGTGGACATAATTGGGCCTGTCTTGTTGACTGATGCCCAACTTGGCATCTGGCACACAGAGGCAGGCTCTCAACCCATTTTGATCTGTATTCAAGAGCACAGGTTCTTTTCTTGGCTGTGCCCAATCTGTTGAGTCTATTAAAGGAATTCTTTCACTTCTGTTACAGAGTTTCTGATTTCTAACATTTCCTTTTGATACTTACAGTTTCTATCTCAATGCTTACATTACCCATCTGTTCCTCAAGTTAGCTACTTTTTCCAAAAGAGCACTTATAATATTAATCATAGCTATTTTAAATTGCGTGTTCAGTCATGCCAAAATCTCTGCCCTATCTGTATCTGGTTCTGAGGCTCTTCAGATTGTTTTTTGCTAGCCTTTTAGCATGCTTTGCAATTTTTTTGTTGAAAACTGATAATGAAGGACATGATGTGTCAGATAATAGAAACTGAGGTAAATAGGCCTTTAGTGTAAGTTTTATGTTAATATGACTAGGGTTTTAGGCTGTGGTTAATCTTTCTTGTTGTTGTAGGTTCCAGAGATTTCAAAGTTAACAGTCTTGTAACTTACAGCTCTTTTAGCTCTAATGTACTATCATTTGACAGAGCTCTGTTAGTGATAGGAAGGTACGGGGGAGGGGAGGCATTCTTACATAATCTTGTAATTCAATATCAGACTTTTAGTGGACTTGTGTCCCTGGGCTCCATCTTCACAAATATTTATTAGCTATTTTTTCCTCCCTTAGGTGAGACAGGAAGGAGAGAGAGGGTTGGTGTCAAGGAAGTGCCTTTCCCCAAGTGGAACAAGTCTTTTCCCTTATAAATTAAGTCTTTGTTATGAGAAAATTCTAAGCATATTTCAAAATGGTAAATATTCCCTTCCCACTACAAAAGCCGAAAAGGAATCATTCTTGGCTCTTCATGGTGAGATCCTGGTGGGATTCTTGGAGTTAATACCCACAGAAGTACAGGGCCCCTTACACAGCTAAAACCCAGGAGCTTCTTATTCTCAGCCTAGTCCATACTTGACCTCTAGCAATTCATAAAAATTATTATCTAAGTGTTCCCACCAGTTTGTGGCTCCAGTACATTCTATGCAGATAAGGAGATCTCAGCTGTGACTCTGGATTCACCTGATCTCCAGATCATGGGGTGTAGTTGTATGCTGAGACCTCAGTCTGACGAGTCTAAAATATGTCATTGATTTTCAGCTCAGTCAGCTTCTTTGCTATAAGGAATGACATCTTCTAAGGTCTTTACACATTGGCTGAAACTACAGTACATTTCTGCTGAAAGAATAAAGCACAACCAACAGGTGCCAGTGAACACTTGTGGAGAGAATATACCAGAGGGAACACTCAAGGATGACAATAGGTCTGGCTAGGATGAGAAGTGGAACCCCACATAGGGAATTTGTGGGTTAGCAGACTATTTGGGGAAGGATATTTTCTTTAAAAGTCCACTAAAAGAGTTCTGTTTAGTGATATTCTGAATACTTGCATATTACAATTGATTACCTGAAATTTTTTTGCATATCAGAGTTACAGGGGACAGAAATAAAATAAATCATGATTCAATTATTCAGGATTGGTGTGAGTGGTAACAAGAAAAATTATATCTCCTCTCATTTAAAGACATCTCTGACTGTGGCTCCCCATCAGAGTTAGAGGCCAGGGGTGTGATTGTTCAGTTCACAGGGAATGAATGCCAGGTCCTGGAGGACACCAGTAGTAAAAACTGAGTAGTGATGGGAGTAGATGTAGGAATGAAAGATAAGAGAGGACACTTCATTAGTTTATTTTACCTCTAAACTGTTTATGGATAGGCATGGCAAAATTCCATCTTATTATGTTTAAAAATCCATCTTATTATGTTTACCTTCCTGGGGCAAGTACACTTATTAGACCTTCTCCTCCGTGAAACTCCTTCTTAAACATATTAACTGCCTTCTTAAACTCCTCCTTAAGAAAGACATTGATTTTTTTTTTAGGAAAATGGAGGAGAGAGGGGTAGCAGGAGGGACTATATTCCAAAGAGGTTCTTTCCAGATCTCTGTGAGGCCAGACAGTGGAATAGCAAATATTTCTGTGGCAAATAACAGTGGCTCACTTTGGCCTCAGTTTTCTTCTGGGTAAAGTTAGGGGCTAGAGACCAACTTAGGGAGTTGTTCTAAGAGCCTCTAGTGTTTTGCGAGTCTGGTTAAATAGATTGGTCCAATCAACCCAAAAGGTTTCTCTCTTCATTTATGACAGTTATTTCCCCATTCTTTTTTTTTTTTTTTTTTAAGGTTTATTTATTTATACCAGCACTCAGTCAGAAGCACGGGAGGGTGAGAGAATCCACCAGAGCCAGGTACACTGCTGAGGGGAGCTCTGCGCGCCATGCGGGACCCTCCTCCGGTGGCTGGGGATCGACAGCGCTGCATCAGCTTTGCAACCCAGCGCTCAACCGCTGCGCCACCGGGGAGGCCCTATTTCCCCATTCTTGTGATAACTTTTCTAGATAAAGGACTCCTGACTGCTTGTCATCCTTACCATCCTGTCTTATCATGTGCCTCCTGTGACAGACCAAGAACGTCAGTTTGTCTCATGGTTGCTGATTCAACGTTAAAATTCAGAGAACCTCTTGGAAGATATCAACCTTTGAGAAATTCTGAGAACTTTTTCCCTAAAGCTTTGTAACAAATATGGATGATTTTGCATGCAATTGTTTTATCATTTTCCTCTCATTTCTTTTCATATAAACTCTTTGATTATAAATCAATACATGTTCATTCTTGAAAATGTGGAAAATGTAGAAAATTATACTATGATATCTAATACACAAACAAAAATTGTTACAATACCACAACTTAGAAATAACTGCTATTAACATTTGACATCGTACTTATGGGCTTTCTTCTATACATTCATATGTACACTTATTTTTGAGCCAAGTTGGAGAATACAATGTACGTTTATTTTCTTTTTTCTTTTCATTTACTGTCAAAGCATAAAAATGTTTCCATGTAATTAATGTCTGTGAAAAAAATTGCCTTTTTAAACACACCACTACATATATGTACTATTCCCCTATTATTATATATATAATATATACATGGTTATAATTATAATCATAATTATAATTATGATTATAGCTATAAAGCATATCATAATTATGATATAAAACATATCATAATAAGCTATAAAGCATAATAGACAATGCATATCCAAAATGTTAATGATTTTAGTACTTTTTTGAAATTGTTACTTAAAAAATTTCTACCAATTCACTTTTTACCAATAGTATACAGTTTATTCATTTCATCTCAGGATGGCCAAATTAATTCTCTTAAACACAAAATCTTTGTCCATTTTGAATGTGGAAGATGATATCATAATCATTATTCTAAGGGAAGTTTATTTGATTGCTAGTGAAACTGAACTTTTTTCTCTCTTATTCTAGTAAGGAAAATAATTTCAGTTAGAATGACAATCAGTTTGGAAATAATACATTTTAAAATACCTTCTAAAAATAATAACTTTTTAAAGAAAAAAATTCATTTCTGTCAATATTGCATATCATGTTGAATATTGTTTCTAACTATAGTTTGCTGAATATTCTGGTATTAAGCAAGACAAAGAATGTAAACATAAACACAGTCTCTTACAGAAATAAATATGTCAGATAATTATTCTCTGTGATACCCAAGGGTAAATTTACTGTACAAGTCCATAATTTGAGAGCACTGAAAATAACCACCCCATTTCATCTATTTGATAAAAATTTAACGTATGTCAGCCACTTCTATTGTGGACACAGCCTTGGATAAGTTAGTCATGGTCTTATGTGCATGTAATGTACATGTTAGCGCTGGGAAGAAATGACCAAAGAAGGTAAACATGAGTACATAAAAGAGATTATGAGGGCCTCCCCGGTGGCGCAGCGGTTGAACGCTGGGTTGCGAAGCTGCCCGCAGCCTCTGCAGTGCCGGTTCGATCCCCGGCTGCTCCCCGGCCACTGGAGGAGGGTCCCACATGGCCCGCAGACCTCTCCTGCCACCCGCTGCTCCCCTCAGCAGTGTACTTCGGTCCTTCTGCCTGCTCTGCTCCCCGCTCTGGCTCTGGTGAATTCTCTCACCCTCCTGTGCTTCTGACTGTACCCAGTGCTTGTTTAAATAAATAAAAATAAATCTTTAAAGAAAAAAAAAAAAGGTAATGCGAGAAAAAAAAAAAGAGATTATGAAGTGTCAAAAGAAATCAAACAAGATGTTGAGCTAGAGAATAACAGAAAACCACCCACTTTCCTAATTTGGGTAGGGTGCTCAACGGAGACTTATCTAAGGTGACCTTTAGGTAACAAAAGAAAAGGAAGAAGTGTGGCAATCCTGATCATTGGAGGCAGTTGAAGAATGAAGAGATGGATATTGGCCAGGTCATTTGGGGCCTTTCGGGCCAAGGCAAAGAGGTTGAGTTTCTTCTAGATTCAATGGGGAATCCATTGAAGGGTTTCAAGCAAGAGAATGATGTGAGCCTGTATCTTTGTGAAGATAATTCTGCTTGTTGTCATATAGAGAATAAAGAGTAGAGGTAGAGTGCTCACATAGGAAACTGTGGCCTCAGCAAGGTGAGAAATGATGGTCCTGGGGTAAGAAGCTAGGTATGGAAGGAAAAGGGCTAATCCTCTAAACATGGTTTATATTATGGAGTCACATGTGCATGAATTTAACTTACTTTGCTAACTTGAAACTCTTCCCTATTCACAGACTCAAACTCATTAAAAATGGGACTGACTACTCTTTTTTTTTTAAAGATTTATTTTTATTTATACAAGAGCTGGGGTACAGACCAGAGTCACGAGAGGGTAAGAGGATTCACCAGAGACAGATCGGGGAGCAGAACAGGCAGATGGACCGAAAGCACTGCTGAGGGGAGCAGTGGGCGTGACAGGAGAGGTCTGCTCGCCATGTGGGAATCCCCCTGGCCAGACGGGACTCAAACCGGCGCTGCGGAGGCTGCAGACAGCTTCACAGTGCAGCGCTCAACCCGCTGCGCCACCCACTGGGGAGACCCAGGGACTGACTATTCTTAAGAGGAAAGCTGCCCTATTGGGATAAAGAAAAAGTCAGTTTGGAGTAGTGGCCAGGTTCTTCTCTACAACTTCTCAAACACAATACAAGGTATTTCATTCAAACTCAAACATTACTGAATACCCACCATGTCACACTCTATTCTAAGCTTTCATATATATTCTACCTGCTGTGGCAGAAAATAAAGTCATATTTAATTTACTACACAAATCAAATTTGAGCGTTCATCCTACTCGTGAGAAATCAATTCATCTTCTGAGTTCTCCCTTCCTTGAAAAGGAAATTCTTCACGGTGGTTACTTCACCTAAATGAGTCAAATCTATTTACTTCTGTCATGCAGGAAAAAAATCGAGAAATCTAATCTGACTGCCTAAGGCTCCAGCCTTTCCTGTGGTGAGTTTGGTACAGAAAATGATAAATCTAGCTTTTGCGTGTAAGAGTAGAATGCCTTGCCCACTGCAAACAGTGCTACATGTACTGGAGGGAGAACGGTAAACCCTGGTTAACAAGAAGCAGCAAAGGTCAACAGAGCAACAGAGGTCAAAAAGACAAGGGTTGGGCCTCCCCAGTGGCGCAGCGGTTGAGCACTGGGTTGCGAAGCTGCCTGCGGCCTCTGCAGCGCCGGTTCGATCCCCGGCTGCTCCCCGGCCACTGGAGGAGGGTCCCGCATGGCGCGCAGACCTCTCCTGCCGCCCGCTGCTCCCCTCAGCAGTGTACTTCGGTCCTTCTGCCTGCTCTGCTCCTCGCTCTGGCTCTGGTGAATTCTCTCACCGTTCCGTGCTTCTGACTGTACCCAGTGCATGTATAAACAAAATAAACAAACAAACAAACAAATAAATAAATAAAACATGCCTCTATTAAAAAAAAAAAAAGACAAGGGTTAAAGTCAGGCTATGAATTTCTCAACTAGATAAGACCTATTTAAGTCTGTTTTTGGCATTTTATTGACCAAGGTCATATAAACAGATTACATTTCCTTTCAGCAATCTGTACTTGGAAGGTGTACCATTAGACTCTTACCAGCACAGTGTTGACAATCAGTACGAAGCAGTAATTGGTATAACTGAGGTCTTTTCATCATATCTTACTTGGCTGATTTTACCAAAACTGAAAAAGCCACTTTTTTCTTGAAACCAACAAAATCTGCTAGTACTATATGTTTTGGCACAGCCACTTGGAAATGGCCTTGCCTAGTATAGTGTGGGATTTTTGAGTTCAGTGTGTCTATTCACATGTAAGGTGGTGATTCAGTTCTCCCACACTTTGTACTGGAATGCAATGAAAATGTCTTGAACATGATATAACACCATTTGGTCTTCACATAGCTTGGACAAATCACTTATATTATTTAGAATGTTTCGCTTTAATGTCACATTATTAACATATTTCTTCTTGGAGCCAATATGATCACAAACAGAAATGCAAATACAGACACTGAAATCAAGGGTCAAAACTGGATTATAATATGATTCAAAACCCTTTTGAAAACATAAAATGTCAAAATTTTTCCTGGTGACCCTTGTCAATACTCCTATTGACCCACATTTCAGAAACATGGTCAGGGAGATTATGCCCAATGAATGGGAACTCCTCCTCCTTTGTCTAGACTTTATTGTCAGCTTCACAGTCTTTAAGGTTTGATCAGGAATTCAGAAGGAATAGTAATAGTAGTAGGTAAAGGGTAGCTACTGGTCTGTATGATATCCAGACATGATTTTAAAAATCACTATTTACTTCTTTCCCATCTTTTCTTACTAAATAAATGGAAATAATTATGGTATGTTAACTTCTGTTTCATCCACAGTACCCAGTACAGTGATATCCAATTAACATTGGTTAAGATTTCTTTAATACATATTCAAGCAGTTAATATTAATATCTGCTTTAATACAATTCAAGCAGATTGCATATTACCATAGAGATATGAACTGGAATAAATTAAGAAGGCCCAGCTTTCTTCTTCACATGGAGGAGTAGGGACAGCAAAGCATAGAAATATATTGGAGACTAATTCTTTCTGTCCATAAGAACATCTTCTGAATGCCTTTCCTTTCTACTGATTTTCATAAGATGTCATGACAGCAATTTACAAGTATTTCCTTTGCTTTGGAGCACACAGTAGAATTACACTTCTCCATAAAGCCCTATGACTTGCTTTTGCCAATCAAATTTGAACTGAAGTGGAACACACCATTTCCAGAGGGAAATTTTTTAAAAGCTGTATGTTAGACAGACTATATTCTCTTCTTTCTGCCCCATGCCAGCAAAAATATTCAGATGATGACTCCATTAATTTGTTTGAGTGAAAATGATAGGATACAAAGCTACCCTCCCCAACCCCAAGATGGACAGGTACCTTGAGAGATTATAAAAATAAATAAATAAATAAATAAATAAATAAATAAATAACCTTCACTGTTTTAAGGTATTGCGATTAGGGGCATTACCTTAACCTTGATTTTACAGGGTCCAAGCACCAGAAATGGTCATTTTACTCCTGACAGTTAACAAGAGGGTCTAACCTGCCAAAACAAAAAAACATTCAGCAAGTACAAGTGTTATTTCAGTGACAATAATTAAGATTATCCAGGGCTTTACACTTCTCAACAGCATTTCTGCATGGATTATTTCACTTACTCTTCCCAGTGTCCTTGTGAGACAGTCAGATGTCTACCACTCCCAGACCAACTCTTCCTTCCTGGGCTGCTTCTTTGTCCCATTCCACTTTGAGTATGACCCTCATTTAGCACTTAGCACACACAGTACTGCAATTTAAAAATATTATCTATCTTCCTAGGAAAGTGTGTCTTGCATACCATCTTTCCAACATTCATACTCCACGGTTTCAGACTCCTGACAAGCACTTCGTAAATGCTCATTTGCTGAAATTTTGAAGAAAGTTAAGTGGTCATTTCAAAGTTACAAGCTACTAATTAGCAATCAGGATTCGAATCTAAGGCTTTTGACACATTCCGTAACTACCACTTGCTAAGAACTGAGGAAGAGAAAGAGGCTGCGCCAAGCAGCAGGAGGGGTGCCCCGGGCACTGGCGCACGAGAGTGACGTCGAGGCGACCCAATCGCCGTGGGGGCGCCGGCCACGGGGCCCAATCGCAGGGGAGCTGCCAGGGCCAGAGCAGCGTAGGCCGCCCCCGGACCTGCACCCCGGCGGCCCCGCCCCCTCGGCGGGCGGGTAGGTGCTGGCTGGTCGGGGTTTGGTCCCGGCCGAGGGCAAGTCCCACGGCCGACCCACCCACAGGGGCACTGAACCACCGGCGGGCAGAGAAGCGACCGCTCGGGGAACAGCTGCCTGGCGCGCCGGGGCCACCGGAGCTTGCCGAGGCCGGGGCGCGGCCACCGAGGTGCCCAGCCAGGGCCGCGCTGCGCCCGGTCGCCGCTGTCACTTTGGATTCCGAAGTGCGCTCTCCTCGGGTTGCTTGCAGACGAGGGCTTAAGTGTCCCTGGTGAGTGTGTTTGGGCTAATCCAAAGCAACCGCCCGACTCAGAGGGCGGTGCGGGCCCGGCCGCCCCGGAGGTCAGTGCCCTCGCGCGTCCTCAGCTACCTCAGGCTCCGGCACTTGCTGCTCAGGAGGCGCCTCCGGAGCGCAGGGCACCGGCCAAAGAGGAATCAACCCGGAAAACTGTCATCCCTGCGCCTAGCCTGGCAGAAAGACTGGTAACTGCGGGGTGAGTTTAAAAAAAAAAAAAAAAAATCCCCTTATGACTGGGAGCTGTTTTACAAAGTTGCCCTTCCTGGCGGCTGTTTACATGCAGGGAAGAAACAGTAACAGTTTCGTAACTGTAGTGCCCTGAGAGGAACCTCTTTTCCCTTGTGAAAACCAACTGGTAATACACAATATAATGTGATCACTGGCTAACCAAAATGGTGACGGTGACAACTTAAGGGTTTTTTTTTTTTTAATATTCTTAAAGATGGTTTGATCCCTAACAGGTCTTACTCTTAAAAATGGGAAGTATGACAGCCTCTACTTTACTCAATATTGTAAAAGTTACTGAATTAGGAAGTTTTTACTGCTTTCTGTCCCCTAGTTTGCTTCTTGACCCCACATGATTAAAAAAACACAGCTTCTGTAGAGGGGAAAAATAGGGGAGGGAGGTAACTGGGAGGGAGCCCCCTGCTCTCTAAGGTAAGGACTCTAGGTATTCTGGAGGGGTGTGTGGTGTGGTAACAGACATCTGAATAGGTGTGAACCTAGTCCCCTAAATCATATATGGTGTTGTAAACCAATGTTGCATCAACAAAAACCAAAAGGATAAAGATTTTTTAAAAATAGCAGCATCTTTGATAAGAATACAGTTGTTTAACTCTCTCCTTTTTCTTTTCTGTAGAGTTTGGCTATCTACCAAGCAATATGAAGATTTTATTTGTAGAACCTGCCCTTTGCATTAGTGCATTTGCTATGACTTTGGTTGGTCCACTGACAACACAATATGTGTATAAGAGAATATGGGACAAAACTGTTAACTCTAGTATTACAACTGATAGCAATATTTCTAAATGTGAAATGCACGAAAACAGTCCAGTATTTGCATTCCAGGAGGTAAGAAATTAAAATATTCCTAAAATATAATAAAAAAGGAACTTGTAATGGGAACATGCAACCTTTACACGAAAGAGGACATTGCACTCACCATGCATTGTTCTCTCAAGGATCACCATAAAACTCCTAAGTCCCAGTCCAAAAGTCTTTATTCGTTTATTCCATTTGAAGATTACTAACACCTTTAATCTGCCTCTTCTACTTAAAACCCCCTTCTTCAGTCATACAGATTCTTCTCCATTCTCAGTATCTCAGCAAAGTCTCATCTCCTCTGTGGCTATCTTCTTTCTCCTTCCCACCCAAAAGCCTGCACGTTGGACCAAGGCCAGCAGGAACAAGTTCTTGGTGGAGTGAAACATGGTGTTTCTGCCTTTCTCCTACTTGCTTCTTCACAGCCCACTTCCATTGCATGTGCGTGACCCAGTTTTCAGTGACCCCTGAAATTGAGTCACTTCTGAAGACTGTGATGAGCCTGTCATGAGCATGGGGTGGGGAGCATCACTGCCCACCATTTGTCATTCATCATCTGATATTATCAAATCAGCTTTGACTCCCAAGTATGTGAGGGCATCAAGGCAGCAGAGCACTCCTTTTGGCTCTGAGGACACCAAAAATATTTAGCCAGACATTATAGAGCCTTTTCTCCCTCTCTAGCCTCCTCCCCCAATTATTTGGTTAAAACAGGAGGTATAGGACCATTCCCCTTAGACAGTTTTTAATAAAGCCTACCAATGTCCAAATGCAACAGAGATAGCATCCAGCTTCTAGAACTTTTTCCCCATAATTCTTGACAAACAGACCATTCTTATAAACTCTGAACTCAGTATTATTTTATAATGGCAAGTCTTGGCTCTTCCTCCCCAAAGGAACAAAAAATTAAAGGGAATTTGTGTCACCTGCCTGCTGGCTCTTCAGTTTTCTTCTCAGAGAGCTGGGGCTATGACTGGAGATGAAGCCTGGGGGAAATGGCAGAGGGCTGGAGAAGAAAGGTTCTAGCACTTCTTCCTTATGTGTTCCCTGGATGTGAATCATAGCCTTGCTGGGGTGAGACCTAGCTATTCAGCACTGCCCTGGTTCTTATTCAATTCCTAATTTCCATGGAGAAATTTCCTTGGAACTGACTACTCTGGACAGTCACGCAAACCTTAAGGTGTTGGTCTATACTGAGGTCATAAACATAGAAAGGCAAGTGTCTTCCCTTCTTGGTTTTGTTTAATAGGCTTATCGATTTCTGTGCTTTCCTTCTCTTAACTCCTTGGAGGAGTAAGAGAGACAAAGGAGGAGTGTACTTGACTCTCTGGAAAGTAGGCTGCTCTTGCCCTCCAGGAATGAGGGGACACAGGGCTTGAGCTAGTCACTCGGTGGCGTCTGTGACTGTGTAGGTGATGCATATTGACCCTACCTTCAGCCTGGTTCAGCTGCTGAGAGCCCCCAATGCCCAGAACAGTAATTTCATTTTGAAGATTTTTACCAGAATTTTAAACTTATTGACTATTGTTTTGCTTATTGCTTTTTAATTGGATTAATGTTTAAGGAAAAAACACTGGCCTAGATACCTCCCCTTCAAGTTGATGCTCTAGAGCTACAAGGGTATTGCTATTGCTTTAGAGCAGGGATCATGATCTCTCAGTACTAACTGTTCATAGAAGAAAGTCTTCTTTCTTTCTCGCCAGTCCCAGAGACTTTGGATTATGAGTCCAAAGACAGGACACACTGGTGTACACATTTTTATGATTAAAGTCCCCACTGGGCTGGGAAACCTGATGCCTTGATGACTATATCACTTCTTGATATTTGCGTTGCAAAGTGGACAAAGATTTAAGCTGTATCAAACTCATGCACCAGAGATTCCACCTCTGTGACCTACTGGCAATGTCATGAAAATTGTGCACCATGATGTTTTGATGCCTATTGTACAAACCTCTGTAAACATATTGTCTTCTTTTTATTTCTTTGCAGGAAGTTCAGAAAAAAGTGTCCCTTTTTAATCTGCAGATGGACATAAGTGGATTAATTCCGGGTCTAGTGTCTTCATTCATATTTCTGTCTTATAGTGATCACAAAGGACGAAAATTCCCTATGATTTTGTCTTGCATGGGTGCACTCGCAACCAGTGTTTGGCTCTGTTTGCTTTCCTATTTTGCCTTTCCATTCCAGCTATTGATCGCATCTACCTTTATTGCTTCCTTTTGTGGCAATTCTACCACATTTTTGGGAGCCTGTTTTGCCTATATCGTTGACCAATGTAAAGAAGAGAAACAAAGAACATTTCGAATAGCTATAACTGACTTCTTACTTGGACTTGTTACTGGATTAACAGGACTGTCTTCTGGCTATTTTATTAGAGAACTAGATTATACGTGGTCATTTTTAGTTATTACTCTGGCTCATACTGTTAACTTGATTTATATTTTATTTTTTCTTGATGATTCAATGAAAGAGACTTCATCTCAGAATGTTTCCGTATCATGCAGTGAAGCGTTTAAAAACCTATTTAACCGAACTTACATGCTTTTTAAAAATTCTGCTGGTAGGGGACGATCTCTGCTCTTTTTGTTACTTTTTACAATGATCAGTTACTTTTTTGTGATAATTGGCGCTGCCCCCATTTTTATCCTTTATGAATTAGATTCACCACTCTGCTGGAATGAAGTTTTTATAGGTTATGGGTCAGCATTGGGTAGCATCTCTTTCTTGACTAGTTTCCTAGGAATATGGCTTTTTTCTTACTGTATGAAAGACATTTACATGGCCTTCATTGGAATTTTTACCACCATGGTGGGAATGGCTATGACTGCTTTTGCCACAACAACACTGATGATGTTTTTAGGTGAGTAACAAATGTAGCCTTAGAACTGACTGTGTATTTGATCTTTATATAAAATAAATTCAGTCTGTTGGGAGAGAAATTTTCATATTAAATTCTCCATTCAATCCATTCTAGTTCAGTTAAAAGTTATTTGTTAAAAGCTAGTTTGCAAGAAACTATAATCCACTGAATTTTTTCCAAATGTGTATTTTTGCCAAAAAAAAATTTTTGAGAAATGTTCTTGTGAATCATCTCTTTGATATAGGTTTCACCAGACTGAGTATTTCATAAAATGCTGCTAACACTACATCCCATAAAAAATTTTAAAAATAAAGTATACACCAAAGATTCACAAGACAAATCATATTCATTGAATATATTCAATAAGAAAATTCTTTGACAAGGTTTTACAAATGGTCATTTCATGAATTGTCATTTGGCAAGTTACTTTTTGGCAACTTGAACTGCACCCTTAGATACCTACGTCAGAAATAGTTTTTGTAGGGCTTGAATGAGAGACTACATTGAAAGGTTTGTAGGCTCTCTATATTGGGACCATGGGGAAAGTCCAATTTAATCTTTTTCTGCAAAGGCAGTGTTGACCTCTTGCTATCCTTTAGAAAAGTGGGAAGACCAAACAGAATTGGGCTTAGATTCTATCATAGCATCCAGGTGATCTAGGTGATCCTGGAAAAGTTACTTTACCACTGTGAGTCCTCATTTTTTCATCTGAAAAAATCAGCATAACAGTCCCTAATTCAGAGGGCAATAATGCATATTAAAATAGTTAACCATAAAGCACTTAGCACAACACCCAATATTCAATAAATGCCAGTTCTCCTTGTCTCCCTTAGAGTTAGTTTCCAAGGCAAAGTAAGTTAATATATATGAAAGCATGTCAAAAACTTTAAAGCAATCTGCAAATATAATATATTGCTATTTTATAATATAACTAAAATGCTACTGATTATTAAAGGTCATACTTTAAGGCCAGATGCAATTTGTGTTCATGAAGTTTATCAGCCAAAAAGGTGAACAAACAAGATGATAAAGAACCAGTTTATTAATAAATGAGTCAATATAATAAAAGAGTGCAAACACTAAAAATTGCACTAGGGATGAAAAGGCAAAAAAACGGAAAAAAAGCTAAGTCGCGATTTGTTAAGTGAGAGGTAATGATTAGGGAAATATATATATGGGCCTAAAATTTTGGTGAACTCTAGTTCTTAGCACTGCAGTGTGAATTTGAAAGTAAACTAACAAACATACCTGTCTATAATTATTTTAATTTATTAAGCAGACTACAATTAATCTTCAGCTGCAGTGAATTAGGATGCTTATAGAAAATGAAATATTTTGAAAGTGTTTCATATTAAAATTGACCATTAGTTTTCTGATTTCCAATTCTTTCTCACAGTCAGGTTGCCTTTCCTTTTCACTGTCGTTCCACTGTCTGTTCTACGGTCCATGATGTCAGCAGTGGTTGGTTCCACTGAACAAGGTGAGTTTAATTTGTTTAAGAAATATAATTAATCTATAATCTTAATCTATAATTTGTAAAAACTCAAATTTATGTACAATCAGTGTTTAAGTCTTCAAAATATTCTATCACCCTTTTTCATCACAAAACTACTTTTGAATTAAGTGGTAAGTTCTGTGTTAGGAAGAGGCTATATTCATGCAAGGGACTACTACCCAGGGTTTCATGCTTTACAGGACTTGCTTTCAACATTGCCCTGTCCAGGAGGAGAGGAGTCCTCTGGCCAGTTGGTTATGCCCACTGGGAGCTCCCACCCATACACATACACACTTCTAAACTACACTCTAGGCACCTAAGTCCCCATGTTTCCCAGCCAGACAGCTCTGGGCTCATATCTAGTGAATGCCTAGAAGACCTTCCTTAGACATTTTCTCCTGAGGGTGGACAGTGACTTCAGTGTGTTCACCTCTAGATCAAAAAGATAGCTAAGCAGTGACTCCTTATAGAAGGGTCTGATGCATCTTTGGAAAACCTGAGTGGCATGTTTATGGCCATGTATAAAGGCTTTTTGAGCCAGATGAGCAAGTGGTACTATACAGTGTTGGTGGGCTGCAGCCTATAGGCCAGGGCCTGAGGGCAAAGGGCCAACTTTCCCCATGCTGTCATGTCCCTACATCTAAAAGGTCTGAGAATTCTAGGTTGTGTCTGGCCTTCCAGATCATTACAAGGGTATTTTTCAGAGTAGGGAGACAACATATTTTAGCTAATGATTTGTTAGTATTAAAACTTTAAATACTTAGATTATAATATGTAGACCTCCAATTATATGCTAGCTTTGGGACATATGTATGTTAGAACTGAGCCTGAATCAGAGTCCTGGCAGGAAAAAGGATCCACTATGCCCGAGACTTTAATAAAAGGCAGTGCAGAGGAATAGGCAGTAGTGGATGGCCCTAGTAGAGAGGGAGTGGAGAAGAAACGCCACATCCCACTGAACAAGCACAACAGGAAGTTAGACAAGCAAGGAAGTTCAAGTTATATAATCAGCTTCCCAAGCACAGAGCAGGGCACAAAACATTAGAGTTGGCAGGAAAGGGGAAGAATTACCAATACTGAAAGCAAATGAATTAAATTTCAAGTTAGAACTGTTTACTAAGATATTAAGCATATCAGGTTGTCCTCCTTCCCCTTTGTGTTATATGAATTTTATTAGGCTCTGGAGCTTTCTTTGATTCATGCCTTATTCTGGTACAAATGTTCATATTAATTTATGAATAATTCATAAATATGCTATTATATTTATGCCAATTTAGTCAACACTGGGAAGACTACATGATTCAGTAAATTAAAAAATGTATTTCCTTATTATTTTCTACTCAGGAGATATAACTATATATAGATAGATTTTCACTTATAGATTATACAATGATTAATTGGAAAACCACTTAGAAATATAAATTTACTATAGTATGCAAATATCTACCTGCTTCCTTGGATTATACAATGGTTTTTTTAAATATGATACGAAAGCACAATGAAAGAAAAAATAGATAAATTAGACTTTGTCCTAATTAAAAACTTTTGTATTTCAGAGAATAGCATCAAGAACATGAAAAAACCTCTCACAGGAATATATTTGCAAATAATACATCTGATAAAGAGCTTGCATGTAGAATATTTAAGAACTCTTGAAATTCAACAAAAAAAACTAATTAAAAACTGGGGAAAATGTTTGTATAGACACCTCTACAAAGATGTATAAATGGCTACAAGCAGATGAAAAAAGATTCAACATCATTATCTGTTAGGGAAAAGCAAATCAAAACTACAGGGCTCACTAGGATGACTAAAATAACAAAGACCATGACAAGTGTTGGTGAGGATATGGAGAATTGATGCCCTTATACACTGATTGTGGGAAAACAAAGTGATGCAGCCATTTGGCAGAACAGCTTGGTAGCTCCTCAGAAAGTTGGAGTTTTATGATTCAGCAGCAATTCTACTCCTAGGTATATGCCCAAGAGCACTGAAAACATAAATCCACACAGAATTTTGTACACAGTGTTCGTAGCAACATTATATTAACCAAAAGTAGAAAATGTAAATGTCCATGAACTAATGAATGGATAAATAAAATGTGGTTCATCTGCCAAATGGAATAGTACTTGGCAATAAAAGGAAATGAATTGTTATATGCTACAACATGGATGAACTTGAAATCATTATGCTAAATGAAAGATGCTGGTCACAAAAGACCACATATTATGATGTAAATATAATTCCATTTATATGAAATTTCCATATAATTTCTGTCCATAGAGACAGAAATTCAATTAATGTTTAAGAGAAAGGAAGTCACTTTAGCAGTCACTTCCTTTCGGGGGTGATTATAACGGTCTAAAGTTAGATAATATGATGCTTGTCCAACTCTGTGAACATATTAACAATCACTGAACTGTACATTAAACTTTTTTATTGCTGAGTAGTATTCCATTGTGTCCATATCTTCTTGATCCAGTCATCTATTTTGGGGCATTTGGGTTGTTTCCATAGCTTGCCTATTGTAAATAGTGCTGCAGTAAACAGGGGTGCAGGTATCCTTTTGAATTAATGTTTTTGTGTCCTTTGGTTAGATTCCTAGGAGTGGAATTGCCGGATCCTCCAGAAGTGCCATTTTTAGTAGTTTGAGGAACCTCCACACAGCTTTCCATAGTGGTTGGAACAGTTTGTACTCCCACCAGCAATGTGGGAGAATTCCTTTTTCTCCACATCCTTGCCAACATTTGTTGTTTCCTATTTTTTTTAATATGTTCCATTCTTACTGGTGGAAGGTGGTATTTCATTGGGTAAGGTGGTATCACATTACCCTAATTACAAGTGATGTTGAACATTTTTTCATATACCTATTGGCCATCATGCCATTTGCAGCAACATGGATGGAGTTGGAAGGGATTGTGCTTAGTGAAATAAGCCAGAAGGAAAAGGAGAAATATCAAATGGATTCACTTATAGGAGGAATGTAGGGAAACCAAATAAAGGACCAGGAAAAAGAAATAATTATAATAAATTAATAAATAAAATTAACAGGCAACTATTAATCAGAGACACACTGCAGGGAGTTGGAGTGGGAGTGGGAGAGGGAGAGGGATCAAAACAGGAGAGGGAATCTGATCTTATTACAAGGGACTATGGTGATGGCGCACACAGGTGAATTGGTGATGGGAATTTTGCAGGGACTATACCTGAAAGGGGAAAACATGCATTGTTCAAAAAGGAAGAACAATGTAAAATATATATATAAAAATAAAAAAAACTTTAAAAAAAGTTTTATGATATGTGAATTATATATCAGTGAAGCTTTTCAGTTAAGAAAGAAGGTACCTGCTTGATTTAGAACTGAAATAGACCTTTGTTTTTGTTTATATTTGATTTATAAAATCTTTAAAAACGTCATTTCATATTATTAAATGTAGTGACCTTTTTAAGTGTTTAGTTTAAAAGGTTGGCTTGCATTTTGGCATTTCTGAATTCTAATTTTGTGAATTAGGATTCCATTATTTTGGGATTTTATAATTACTTCATTTTTCAAATACAAACTAAGTAATCCTTTGGTGGTGTTGCAATTTCCATAACTGAATATATTCCCACCTGTAAGCCTGATGGTATTGCAATTTCCATAACTGAATATATTCCCACCTGTCATTTTCTAAAAACAAATATTTTTGTGAAAACATTATATACTTAAAATAATAAGAGAAGCAGGGAAAGCTGCGGAAGTTTTCAGATGCCTGTCAGTCTATTACCTTAAATATGAAAACTGGATTTGGATGATTATTTTGAAATCTCTGTGCTGCTTGTGGGTTTTTTTTTCTTCTGATTTTTCCCCATTTCTTTTTTGTTTGTTTTTGTTGATATCTTCATGATTATAAATGAAAACACAGTAACATGATTTCAGTTTTGAGAATTTTTTTAAATTTAGATAAAAACTAAATACCACTTATTATTTAATCCAATTAATCTCTGACAGCTATTAAGCATGAACTTCTCAGGGAAGGTCAGCAATAAGCTGAAACTACTTTATAATAATATGGCTGGTTGTGTCAGAACAGAGGTTGCACTGCCTGCCTCTTCCCACCGAGAATATATTCAAGCCACTGCATAATGGGACTAGTGCTTTGTGGTCTGTCCTCCATGGCACTATCCCTGGCTGTAGCAAAGGATTTGCAATAAAATAAAATAATAAGGTAGACAAGAGGATTTCTTCTCAATTAAGCTGACTTACGTATCAACATCATTTACAGAGGCAGTAAGTATTCTACTTAATGACTGATAACTGGCTCCTTAATGAAGATTTTATTCATTCATTTGACAAATACGTATGAAACATTTACCAGCACAGCTAGGCCCTGGGGACACAGCAGTGAACGAAGGTGTCTTGGCATAGACAGGATTTTCATTTTAGTCCAAGGAAACCACATAAATGATAACACCATTTCTGAAGAGATATGTTTATTTTCTGAACATTTCCTGTTGTTCAAGGAAGAATCTGCTGATTTGTGTCAAAACATGTGTAATAGAGTAAAAAGTTTACATAGATAAAAATCAATACACAGTCTAAAAGAGTAAGACCATGGAGAAAATAGAAACATGTAAACCATAACCCAGTTTGAAGGGTAATCCTCAAGCTTGACTTTGCCTTCCTATCAGTTCAGATATAACTATTTACTTAAGTTGCATTTTTATAAAAGAACATGGCCATTATCATGGAAAAGTAAATTTGGTGAAGTAGGGAGAAAGAATAGTGGTTTAATGATAGCATCAGCAAAAACTATATAGGAACTTATACCAAGGAAGTCATGGAGAAATAAGAATGGTTACAAATGTTTTATATTGTATTGCAAAATTTGACAAACAGGAAGAAAAGTATGTCTGAATGACCAGGCTATGTTTTGGAGGTTTAACTCTTCTATCAATATGGTCTTAGATTCTAGACAAAATTAAAAATGGTTAGAATAATGACCATCTTCTGACTCTGAACTTGCACTGACCATGCAGACATTTCATGCTTCTTGAACAGTGCTCATGGCCTCCCCTTCGCCAGACTTGGTGTGTGACAAGTGTGAAGGGCAGCAGAATCTCCACTCTTCTCACCCTTGTGAACCACCTCAGCGTGGTTTATACTCTTGCAAGCAGATAAGACAGAAAAAACACTTAACATCAAACCATAGTATTAAAAAAACAGTAACAAAAGAAACCATAGTTTAATTCACTAAGGCACAGTCTTTGACTTGGTAAGTCAAACAGGCAGGCATCAAAAAAAATTATTTAACTGAATTTTTGTCACTTTGGAGAGAGGGTTCAAATTCCAATTGCAAAAAAATGTATAAGAGCACTTCGCTTTGCCTGTAGCTGTCACTCTTCCAGATCTGAGAGGCTGATAAAAAGATTTCTTTGCCTTTCAAGAGAGGAAAGATCTGCTGCTAGGAGCCATTCTGCCCCTACAAAACAAGTTGTCACAAGGGAAAGTGGGCTATAGCATCTAGAACCTCAGATGAATGTAGTCTCTGGCTGAGGCCGGGCAGGGAGGGGAGATGTGTGGTGCTCCAATAAGTCAGCCACTGTGTCCTTTTTGCTGTGCCCTATGAATATTGGCTATTGTGTTTTCAACATCTCTCCCATCAAGTCCAAGGAGAACTCTTACCTCCGTTTCTTTACCTGCAAAATGGATTACTGATTTCTCACAGAGCTTGACAGAATAGCTTTACCAAGTAGTACCTCCATGTTTGTTCTTTTCAATAAACAATAATTTTCTCCATTTTTGTAATTCAGCATTTTCTTTTTTTCCCTCTACACCCTGACCCCAAACAGGTACCCTTTTTGCTTGTATTGCTTTCTCAGAAACACTCAGTGGAGTCATTGCAGTTTCTACTTTCAATGGAATTTATTCAGCCACCGTTGCTTGGTACCCAGGCTTTATCTTTCTGTTGTCTGCTGTTCTGTTACTACTTCCAGCCACCAGTCTATGGTATGTAATTTTTAAAATCATTTTATCCAAGGATAACCAGGTTGAGTGAATTCCCTCAACTTGCCAGTAATATGACATAGATCTATTGAAGTTTTATCACAGGGTGAACTTTTCTCAAGAAGCATTAGACTTGAAGACACCTGTCAATAATTTTACAGATTCGGATGACATGGCTGACCAAAATCAGGAAAAAGAAAGACTAGATTGGATAGAGACTCTGAGAAGTTACCCCATTTCTTTAAATATAGGCAGTTAATTAAATTAGTATCTAAGAATATAGGTATATATATTCAAACTGTGATTTTTCTAGAGTATAATAGCCTCTGATGGCCAAGGTTACCATAAAAGGATATACTCTAATATGGATTCTTGGATAAATGACAAAAGCAGATAGCAGACACTAAATATTAGGAATCTCTTTCCAGAGAGTTGGACTAATTTAATGACTCCCTTTTAATATGTAAATGCCCAAGTATGCAAATAAAAATAATTACAAAATTCAAGTTATGAATTGTTCATAGAATAAAAAGATCAGACATAAGCATAAGACAATATTTATTTCTCCCTTTGTCTTTTTAACAAAAAGTTTAAGCCAATTAGGTAAGTGGTTACGAAGGCACCCAAGCAAATATATTGATATTTGAATCATTCTATGGGGCTAAAACTTTGAGTTGCGAGCTCATTAACCTGTCTCACCTGGGCTATGTCCATTTCACAGGACTAATGGGAACCTACAGAAGGTGGGGCACAATTGTCAGGCATCTGGGCTTTCTGGTATGCACAGTGGATGTGGCTGTCAGAGAGCAAGTATCACATGCTTGCAATCGTAAAACTTTCTACCAAGACTGTGAACTTCTTAACAGGCTGTCCAAATGTTATTCATAGTTTCACCTCAATGCATGTGGTCTCAACTGAATGCTGACACCTACATCTGTGTAAGATAGAGTACAGTATTATTGACAGTTCCTCTGTAATTGATGAGAAGTTACTTGATATCTTTTTTTTTTAAAGAGACTATTCACCTACTCATATGACAAATTAAAAATAATATGCTGTATTAGTGAGCACATTATGAGACAGTCAGTCTTACCCATTGTTGGGTTTAATGTTACTCAATACTATCATTTTTATTTATTTATTTTACATCAAAGAACTAGGGTGTAGTCCAGAGGTGCCTGGGGGTAAGAGGATTCACCAGAGACAGAGTGAGGAGCAGAACAGGTAGATTTTTTACTAAAATACAATGCTGAGGATAGCAGCGGGTGAGACAGGAAAGGACTGCTATGTCCTATGTGAGTCAGGTCCCTGGCTGGGGATCGAACTCCATATCATGGAGTATCCGTATCATGAAAAATGACTTTAGTCAGAATTGTATTCATGGAGGGCCTCCCCTGGTGGCCCAGTGGTTGAGCGCTGGGTTGCGAGGCTGCCTGCAGCCTCTGCAGCACCAGTTCGATCCCCAACCACTGGCGAGGGTCCCACAAAAAAAAAAAAAAAGAATTGTATTCATAGAGAGTGGGATAACAGGTTGAATTTTATTTTCATTTCTACTTATGAACAGTTTTTTTATAATTAGAAAATTTTTATAATTAGTGCAGATGGATAAAAGGTAATTATCCTTTCAAAAATGCTTCTTATAATATGAATGTAGATGGTCTTCTGAGATTCTTTTAACCCTATGCTGTTCGATATTTTTAAAATTAAAATTATGTGCTATTTAAATTATTTCCAGATCTTTTTGTCCTAACTTCAGATATAGCTACTAAACATGAACTTCAGTAAGAGCTCTAGTTATAACTATTTTATATGTGTAGACATTGGGGCAGATGGATAGTCTAGGCTCTGGATAAGAAAGAACTCAAGCAGATTTTTTATCATATGCAGAACACTGTGCATAACAAGTCAGTTAGATTCAAAATACCAGGATGATCCTTCTTTGCATAATTTATTAAAAACCATATAACCAGGAAAAAGAAGGAATACAGATTATTTGGGTGTTGCCTTAATCCCAATTTTAAAATGTCTTGTTTGCTTTGGCAGTGTCGCCAAGTGCACCAGCTGGAATGAGGGAAGCTATATGCGTCACACAGAAGTAGAATCTAATGAAGACTCTTCGGACAGATGACAAATTGTGATTTAAAAAAAAATATGCGCATATCATTCTCTGACTTCTGAAGGCTATAACCTAGCTCCACAATCAATCCTTCCTGAATAATCAAAGCTCTACGTCCTTCGTTTTAAAAAGAACACTCAGGGAAATTGTTCCTGGCACGAGCTCCTGACAGTACCATGCACTTTGAGCACTTTATGAAGAAATACCATGTGATCTGTTTCCAATAGAACCAATCAAAATACTTCCCACTTTTGGATTTAGGGGGAAAAAACAGGAATTGAATGGTGTAAGAAGGGATTAAGAAACGCAATACAATTAAAAGCAATAATCTCCTTGATATACTCCAATCACATTGAGACGAAGAACTTTTTACCTCAGTTTCTTCATCTGCAAAATAGGTTTCTGACCTTTCTCAAGGATTTTGAAGGCACAACTTGAAAATTATGAGAACTTGACTGACAGGAAAATAATGACAAAAGTTTTAAATACTTATAATTTTATCTCTACTTGGATAATGCTGTTTGATAGAGCCCATCAAGGTACTGGTAATAGTCAAAGCTTTTAAAAAAAATGAAAATCCCTAGAAGGGACACATTGAAATAATCCATTTTCATCTTTTTAATGTTTCATTAGTGATAGGCATGTTAACTCTATATGTAAATAGCAGTGATTGGATAACAAAATACTTTCTAAAGAAATGTGAATACTGAATAAGCAGCTAATTGTCAAGTAATATTACTGCACCAGTATTCATTATTTCTGTGAAAGGATGTCTATTTCTTGCTCCCTTACACTCATCCTGGTATCCATCCTGGTCTCTCAAAACACGTTTTCATGCCACCTTTTTTTAAAAAACACCTTTCCATTTGCACTTTAGTCCTTTGAAACTTTCAAGTAACAGCAAAACATTGCTTTCTCAGTGTAGCCTTCTTACCATTTCTTCTCTTCTCTCCAGACCTCCTCCAGCCCCTGCAGAGCACTTTGTGGATATTTAGATGCTAGCACTTTCCATTCTGGCATTTGTTTGCCTGTTTGACCATGAGCATATTGAGGACAGGGACATTCTTTGATTACTCAGTGTATTCTCAATAAATGTTTGTTGAATATTTTCAGTGCCTACAAAATTTTGTCTTTAATGCATTATGGGAGTAGCCACTGATACCATGCAACAATCATTAAGCCAGCCTAGCAAATAAACTGGAAAATGTGTTGGCCCATATACCTTTTAAATTGGTATCTTCACAGGTCCTTCAATAGCTGCCATTTTCCAAGTCATAGTTGTAATAACACAAATGCCTTTAAGTACAACTGGATGATTGACTTCTTTGGAATCTTTTGAATGCAGACAGTCTTGAGTTTGATAACATTGTTTAGGGCTTTTTCCTGAAGAGTCATCAATTACTGCTTAACTAGCAGATAGCACTCACAATTTAAAATAATAGAATTTATTTCCAAGACCCTTACTTTTAGACTTAGCTAATGTCTTCTGGACTGGGAGACCATGTAAGAACTGAGTGATTCTCAGATTTATTTATGTTTCCATTCCTGTTCCAAAACTGAAAGAAATAGCACTTTACAAGTTAGAAAGTGCTTGCTGTATCTATTCATTTTATCCTCTTAATAACCCTGCAAAGTAGATCTTCGTTTTCTTCATTTACAGAGAAGGAAGGCAGTAAGTCTCAGAGATTTGACCAGTTACTCAGCTACCCCATTATACAGAGGTGGACTTGTCCCTGCTTATATTGTGCTCCCCCAAATACATCAGCATTATCTGTACCTAACTCAATATTGCCTTTTTTGAGGTTAGAGAAGATGATCTTCAAAGTTTCTTCAAGATCAGCATTCCATGATCCTACACATTTCATCTGAACTGAAGAGACCACAGATGGTATTACTTGATACAGTTGAAGGATTAGCAGATGGTTTCTCAGTGGAGCCAAAACTGTTTGAGTATGTAACAAGGGACTGGATTGAGGTAGCCCAGGGTAAAAATATAGCATGAATTGGCTTAGCCATCTCCAAAGACACCCCAAAGTGTCTATCCTAAGAGATGTTTAGTAAATGTGAAACTAAAAGACTAGAAAAACAGGGCCTCCCTGGTGGTGCAAGGGGTTAAGATGCAACCTATGAAGCTGCCTGCAGCCACTGCAGCATGAGTTTGATCCCCTGCCAGGGAGCTACCCACATGGTGCAGCAGACCTCTCCTCACTCGCCCTCTGCTCCCCTCAGCAATGTATTCAGCATATCTGCCTGTTCCCCCACTCTGTCTGTGGTGAATCCTCTCACCCCCCCATATTTCTGGCCTGTCCCCCCCATTCTTGTATGCATAAATAAATAAATCTTAAAAAAAAAAAGACTAGAAAAACACACAAGCTGATAGGGGACTATAATAAACACAGAAATGCAAAAATAAAAAACTAATCTCCTGTAATAAGACCGACCTGGAGTTCAGATAAAGGAGAATAAAGATGAAAAACATGTTCCTCTTTATCCAGCACCATATAAGGGAGGTTTAATACACCATATCTAATAGAAATGGATATTTTCATCACCAAAGATGTGCTGCCATTTCTCCTCAAAAGGATCATCATTCATAGCCAGCATAGCACAACCTCATGAAATCTTTTCTCTATTCTTGAACTCACTAAATAATCCTCTGGTTACTCATTCAATTTCCAAAACTCTTACTGGTTAGAACAGATATGGAGTGGGATTTTAGAAGCAATTTTACAAACCTCCCAGGTAAGTCATAAACACCTAGATCTAGAAACTACTGTCCGAAATGAGCGCATCTTAGCCCTAAGTGTACAGTGTGGGGTGGAAAGTGAAAATAAATATGAATACCAAGCCTCAATCTAGGCTAGCAGTTGTATCCCGGCTGCCACGTAGAATCACCTGGAGAGCTTTTAACAGATCAACTAATTCAGAAGTTTTGAGAGCAGCAGACAGACATGTTCTGTAGGTTCAAAACATTGTTCTCCAGGTAATCCAGTATTGTGGTCCCTGGATTAGCAGCATCACCATCATTTGAGAACTTGTTAGAAATGAAAATTTTCAGGCTTCCACTCTACCCTCTTGAATCACAAACTCTAGGAATGGGGCCCTACAATCTGTGTTTTTAAAATACCTCCTGTGAGTATTATGCAAAAAGTAGTTTGAGAAACACTGCTCTACACGTACTACTGGCATCTGTTTCATTTAGCATGGAACCTGTGTTGAATTCAAATTTGCAAACTCTAAAGCCACATGCAGCTTCTTGAGTTAAGTGAATCTAAAATTATCTTGTGGGCTTCCCCGGTGGCGCAGCGGTTGAGCGCTGGGTTGCAAAGCCGCCCGCAGCCTCTGCAACGCCGGTTCGATCCCCGGCCGCTCCCCGGCCACCGGAGGAGGGTCCCACATGGCGCGCAGACCTCTCCTGCTGCCCGCTGCTCCCGTCAGCAGTGTACTTCGGTCCTTCTGCCTGTTCTGCTCCCCACTCTGGCTCTGCTGCTCCCCACTCTGGCTCTGGTGAATTCTCTCACCCTCCCGCGCTTCTGACTGTACCCAGTGCATGCATAAACAAACAAATAAATAAATAAATAAAACCATGCCTCTATAAAAAAAATAAAATAAAATAAAATTATCTTGTGTTGGGGCCTCCCTGGTGGTGCAAGAGGTTAAGACACAGGACTATGAAGCTACCCTCAGCCACCGCAGCACGAGTTCAGTCCCTGGCCAGGGAGGTGGCCCACATGGCACAGCAGGCCTCTCCTGTCTCACCTGCCCGCTCAGCTCCCCTCAGCAGTGTATTTCAGTAGATCTGCCTGTTCTGCTCCCCACTCTGTCTGGTGAATCCTCTTAGCCCCTACACCTCTGACCTGTACCCCAGTTCTTGTATGCATAAATCTTCTTAAAAATAAAAAATAAAAATAAATAAAATCATCTTATATAAGGGTATCACATTGATAATCCAAAAGCATATTCAAAATCTATTCCTTCACATGTTCCTGAAATTCCTATAGCTATAAATTAGCCAAGTCCCCACATTGTTGCTGCGTGTTGGGTTTCTTTGGATTTGGCCTCCAGGGGGCATACTGGGCTCTTTATACTAGCTATGGGTTTGGAAATAAAGAATTCTCTGGCAAAAGAGGAATTGGCTTTCTCTGGTACACTAACCCCTTCAAGTACAGAAAGTGGAACACTGTTCTTCTAAGTGAAAAAAATACTTCCCTCCTAAATTATGTTTTCACTCAATTCAATGCTCAGGGTCCTGAGTCAGTGCTTCAACTTTCACAAATTAACTCAGGCACGGCAGTAACCTCCGAGCTGAACTGCTTCTGGATTTTTGCTGAGTACAACTTGAAGAAATAATATTCTTTAGGCTTCTTTAACATTCTTTAACATTCTTTAGGTTGATTTGGGGATTTGAGCTTATTATTGACTTTAAATTTTCCAATGCTATCAGAAGCAATCACCCCATCATCCTGACATTTTCATATTCTTCTTGTCCAAAATTTGCTATAAAATGAGCATGTGACTGCATGTGACTAGATAGACTAGCTATTTTACAATTGCCTGTCAAAGACAACTGTATTTCCTATCTAGATTCACTACCTGACCTACTTTAGTTCACCTAGTCCCCAATCCTCACATTTCCCTGAGGATGTGCCCCTGAAATACCAGTTGTCTGATACCAATTACAATATCATACAGACATCTCATTTCAAGCAATACGACGTACTCAGGTTTTCTAAAGCACCCTGGATTTACTGGAATGAGAGTAGAAGCTCACAGTTTCAATAAAATGCCTAGGAAAGGGTTAAGAAAATATCAGGCATGAAGACAGCTCCACAGACAAGGCAACTAACAGCAGTGATCCTGCAGCAGGAAGGGCACTGCTACTGTCAGCAGTGTCACCTCATTGGCACCCTCCTGCCCTTGCTCTATTGTCCAAGTCCAGGAGAAGTCTGATTGACTGACCTAGGTCACATGCCCACAGGAGGGACCAGGAGCAGAGAGGTGTGCCCTCTTAGATTTCTAAAGAGGGAGGCAAAACACACAATGGTGGAAATCTACACCTTAAAGATACAAAGAGCAAAATCTAGACTGGGAAATTCTACAGAATAGCTTGGTTTCTTCAACAGGTAGCAAGAAAAAGAAGAGATGGAGGTGGAACCCATAAATAAAGAAAAATTGGGACAAAGAGCAATCACAATGTGTGTAAATTACTTAGATTAGGCCTGATTCAAACAAAATAGCTGCCAAATACACCAACAATAGGACCATAAGATATTTGAAGACTGGCTGGACATTTAATTACAGGGAATTATTAACTTAGGTGTAACAGTATTGTGGTTACACTAGCTTAATATTTACATACATAAATATTAATATAAAATATAAAATTATTCATATATATAGAAATGTCTGGAATTTAAAAAAAATTTATCAAGGGGGAAAGGGGATGAAAAATGTAAATAAGGGGCCTCCTTGGTGGCACAAGGGGTTAAGACACAACCTATGAAGCTATCCACAGCCACTGCAGCATGAGTTCGATCCCCAGGCAGGGAGACACCCACATGGCACAGCAGACCTCTCCTGACTTGCCCACTGCTCCCCTCAGCAGTGTATTTCAGTTGATCTGCCTGTTCTGTTCCCTACTCTGTCTCTGGTGAATCCTCTCGCCCCCCCACACCTCTGGCCTGTACCCCAGTTCTTGTATGCATAAATAAATCTTTTAAAAAATGTAAATAAGATTGGTCATAAGTAAATTATGAAAGCCAGATGATGGGATCATGAGCTAATTGTGTTTCTCTGTCTACTTTTGCATTTTGACAATTTCCCTAATAAAAACCTTAGGAAGCACAATAAACTACTTTTTGTGCCTTATCAGTTCCCTTTGTCTCTTTTCAAAATGCTTATTTTTAAGACACTGCACAGAATGGAGCAAGGCTATTATTGATACCCTTGCCTCTTGTGATCTTGTGACTTTCTCATGTGACTCAGCAAAACATCAGTAGTAGTAAGGTCAGCCTAAATGCTGACTGATGGCTCACTATTTCTTTGCTCATACTTTCTGTAATTATGGTTTCAATATCGATAATTAAAGTGTCTCAAGATATTCGATATTCCATATTCTATGAAATAACATTAATTAGCAATGTTAAGAATTATATGGAGCCCCCTAGCCCTAATGTAATTTTGTTTCCAAAATGAAGGTCTAATTGTTCATTAAAACAATTAGGCTTAAGGAATCAGAGTACTAATAGAAATGGATTATGAAATATTAAAAATCCATCAGTTAATTAGGATACCTTAGAGAGAAGAGAAATGGGGAAACCTGACTTCACAAAATTTTGTCAGCCAATAAATGTAGAAGAATAAAATATTGCGATTTTGTAGTCTCCTCCCTAGTCCCCAAAAACCAAGTTATAAATGATTGAGGTAAAAATTCATGGATGCTAACGCCTGTGGGTGACTGGTCCCTGAGCAACAGGACATACACAAGTTCTCAAATTATTTCCTCACAGATTATTTTCTGATTGCAACAGGAAAACTGTGCTTTCAAAATGGGACACTCTGGTGCCACCACATCAATTAAGTGATCATACTTAGCAACACCAATAAGTAGGACAATTTGACATTATGAGTCACTAAGAAGTATATGTCACCACCTCTGTACACTTCCTGCCAAATATGTAGGTTCTGCATGAACCTACTCATGCAAAAATACTATTTGACCACCAGAAATCTACATAAAGGCTCTCTTGGCTGTTCTTTACATTGTTCTTTCCAATTCAACAAAATCATAGCATCTGAAAAAATAGTAAGTTTGGTACATAGGCAAGAAACCCAGAGATCAGTAACTGACTTGTGAAGGAACCCAAGTAATTCCCCAGAGCCAAGCAAACACTGCAGATTATAAGAAACATTAATAAAGTTTACACTTGAGGTACGCCAGAATTAGCCGATACTACTGAATGTCACCAATAAAAGCCATAAGCAAACAAAGAAAGGAAGCATATAAATCAAAGGTTCTCAGCCCTGAAGAGCATCTTAAAAGTGTACTTCCTGGGATACACCCAACTAGTTCTTTTGGAATTTCAGAGATTCAGACCCACACACCAAAATAAGACTAAGTCCTTACGGGACATCTAGGAATGAGGTTCACTGGTATAAATATACAGGAGGTAGAGGGTCAGAGGAAACAAAAAGACCTCCAGAAAGTAAGCATTAACCATATGATTACCAATTTTATGTTTAAAGCACTGGCTTCCCCATTCAAACTATGGTCATTAACTTTATAGTACTCCCTCACTGGTCAGGAAGGGCATCCTTTCAGGAACTAAAGTACAGAAGAACTAGATCTAAAGTATAGAATTAATGAAACTTTCTTAACTAGTAAAAGAGAATGTGTATCTAGAAACCATGCATTGGTGAACCTTATCTCTGTATTTTCTCAGAACTTAAATGTAAAACAGGTTGACAAATACTGTGTTGGTAAAGATGGCTTTAAATGTCTTCTTAACAGTCAGGAGCAATTTTTAAAAAATACATCATCTGTCAGCATTGACACTATTGATACCTTGATCCAAATGAGTCTTGGTTGCAGGGACCAAACTTTGGATATAGGAAGCTTTACAACATTCTGCAGTAACATTTTTTTAAGACACAGGGGCTATTGCTTGAATATAAATTTAGAGCTTTTAAATTATCTTCCTTTAGTACTTTCATTACACAACCCTAATCTATGTAGTATATACTGCATGTTTAGCAGCACCCTGGCCTCTTCCTATTAGATTCCAGTAACAGCACAGCCCTCCACTCCGAATTGGGACAACCAAAAAATGTCTGCAGACATTGTGAAACACCCCCATCCCAGAGAGGAGGGGGCGATATTGCTGTAAGTGGTAAACCTTATTCAATAGAAATGTTCCTGAAAAAAATTAAAAAAATACTTTTTCTTCAATGACGACCCATCCACTAATTAAATCCAAGAATCTTCAATTTTTGTATACCAGAATCATAAAGAACACCTTATGAGAAAGAACAATCGTTGGAAGAACTAGTTTTAAATAAGGGGGAAAAAATAACATGGAATTGTTTGTGGATGCATAGTGGGTGTACATGAATGTACTAATTTTTTAAAGTATCTTGTGATATATAATCAAGTAAAATGAATTTTACTTTTAACAGTGTTACTTGACAATATTTAAATCTATACAATTTAATCTGCTTTTGCTGGTTGCTTTATCCTTCAATTTAGATATGAGAAAAAACTTTTGAACCTATGCTTTCTAATCTAAAAGAATCAAAAATAGCTATAATTCTAAAGTATCATCAACAAAGCAAATGTTATTCTTCAAAATATTGGAAAGCTAAATTGAAACAGGGTAACAATATAAGTATGTTACTTTATACTTAAAATGTTAGCACTGAAAATCAATGACAGGTATATATTCTGAAAGAAGTCACTGATGGCTATAGTCATATTGATGTTTATTTAAAAGTAAATTTATGGAATACATGGAAAATAAGTTGAACTGGAACCTATGGACAGTTTCACAGTACTCATTAACATTTTTAAAGATAGAATTTTACTGTTTTAAAGTAGGAGTTCTAAAATTATGTCCCTTCAGTGTTTTCAACTGTTGTATGTTTCAACCAATGACCCGAAAAATTTCAAATGATGAGAGACACCATTTAGGCAAAAATTCTCATGTGTCAGTCAGTACTTTTAATGTTGTATACATAAAATTATAGTAAAAAGAAGACTATACAAACAACAGCGCCTCTGTGCTCATGAACATACTGCATTACAGTAAACCGAGTTTATATTCAACCATGAAGTGTGGTTCTCCCATTAGTTCACTTTGTGACGGGTCTGAAAACAAACAAAAAACATATTAAAGTTTTCTCAAAAAAAGATAAATTCAACGATTCCACCCACATGAAAACCTCTAGTAGACAAAACTGATTTAAAGTGACAGAAAGCATTAGTGGTTGGCTGGGGCCAAGGGTGGAGAAGTGCCTGGAGTGTTGACAACATTTTATATCTTGACTGGGAGGACAATTACATAGCTGGACACCATTTGCTTTGAATTCATGCTTATATTCTATTGCATTTCCATTATACCACGAGTCAGAATTCTAAAACAAAAAAAAACCTTGAAAATCTTCACTCCTATTTTTATAAATAGGTCAGACAAAAGTCTTATTTTTATTGTGATAGTACACCTAAGAGTCTTTAAAATGAATACCAACAGGAAGCTCCCTAAAGACAATAAAGTCTTTTTTCCTTTTGTCCTCTATTCCTCAGCACAGAACTAGAAATACAATAAAAACTCAATAAACTGTAAAATTAGTAAAAATAATCACTCACATTAAAATCATTATTACCAAGAGTTACAGATCAATTTGGATGTTTCCTCACTAATTTCCCAAGAAACTGGACATTACTGTGTTACATCAGTTCAGCAATCTAGACTCCTGACCTTATCATGCAACAAAGTAGCTTAAGCAGCAACTGTTACTGCTACAATTATTAAGAATAAAATGCTATGTATGTAACAGGCAAAATTCCCACTGAGGAATTACCCAAAGTGCAATCCAGTGTTCTCAACTGAACAAAAATCACCTACCCATTCAGGGAACCTTTCTAGCTCATGTCTACCTTAGAGAGATGGCAAGGAATCAATATGAAAAGAAGTCTACAAAATAGCTGTGATCTTTTTAAATATGAAATCCTATCACATCACTGCTTTCCACTGCATTGCTTTTCACAGCCTTACACTGAACTCTCAAAAATAAACTTCTTTTTTGTAGTCACAAGATTCTGGCTCCCCTGCACTCTGCCTTTCAACCTCACCCTACTTCACACTCCACTTTCCTCAAGAAATCCAGCCATGGGGATCTTAACACACGTATGTGTGTCAGGAGACAGAATCAGTGTCACACAATTCTGTAAGTCCTGGGACTAGAGACGGTATCTGTCTTTGTTCTAGACTCTTTCCATGGCTTTTTCTAAAGTGAACAACTTCAGAAAACAGACTGTTACCTCCTATGGAGCACAAGACAGATTTATAGACTATTATAAAACATTTGGGCACTCTTAACTTGGTGTTCCTCTTCCTGTAACAAAATCCACCATATATGCAGGCATGACTTAATCCTCTTCTTGCTGCCCTGTAGCAAATGAGGTTCAGGGCACCAACAGGAAAATTGATACTCTGGTGACTGTCCTGTCTTTTCAAGTCTTGTTTTCTACCTACATCCATGAAACCAGGACTGGCTAACTTGTTACCTTTAACTAGAATAAGATCTTAAATACTAGAGTTCTTCAGCTGTTCTCAGGTTGGAGACCCTGAATATACTGCTGTTTCTGTCTCTAGTTTTAGTTCAACTAATTCACCTATCTTTCAGGAATCAACTTATGTCATAACCAGAGATATGTGACTCTCCCACCTTTTGTAATTACATGTTTAACTGTTTAATATATACCCCTTCATTAGAAAACAGATTTTTTTCCTTTACACAGAATTATAGGAGTTGATTTTTAAACAAAAGACTTTTATAATTAAAAGATAAGAATATAGGGCCTCCCCTGGTGGCGCAGGGTTGAGCGCTGGGTTGTAAGGCAGCCTGCAGCCTCTGCAGTGCTAGTTCGATCCCCGGCCACCGGCAAGGGTCCCCCCCACACACACACAAAAAAAAGATAAGAATATATAAAGTATGGAACTATCGCCTTTCTAACTGTAAATGAGGTCTAAGGTCAATGTAAAAAAGTAAAATTTCCAGGTTTTCCAGCATTCAAAAAACTCCCCCAGAGAAGATAGTCAAAGAGGAGCCTCACGAGACTTCTGTTGTGTCCACCATATTTCCTTACCGGACATCAGTAGCCAAGCAAAACTAATGTAATTTAATCCTGTTGGGTTTTTCTGTTTCTCCTGAACTGCTGGGGGCGTAATAAGCACAAGCAATACTGAGCAGAACTGTAGTTGTTTAACTTCCTCAGAACCAGAAAACAGAGGATGCTGCATGTATTGTTCTTACATAAAAGCCATTTATCTTATACATGATAGAACTATTCGAAGTTCATTAAAAATGACAAATTCTGCTTTGCTACTCTATAGAAACAAAATTTGTGAGGGCCTATTTAAAAAAAACCAAAAACAAACTTTTGTCTTTTTCCTAGTTTTAAAAAGTCATATCCCACAAACTTTTTGAGTATTGCAGTCAACATTGTTTAAGCTATCTTTAAGAATACTCTATTATACTCATATCAGACATTATCCTTAGGACATGAAACTTACTAACATTACTTGACTGAATGACTATACCCTCAGAACTTTATAAATAAGTCTTACTTTCAAAACCAACTGAAGAACAATTACCATTAAATTTATCTTGTTGTAGTGAATAAACAGAAGTGAATCCAATCAACTTTAAGTTAGATGTGGATGAAAAATCCTATTAGTTTTGTTTGTTACCATTGCCTGTGCATTACTGAGGTTCCAAAAAAAAGTGCTGAATGACACTTACCATTAAGAATATCTTCAAATCCAATAGTCTCATCATTACCTCTCAAAATATCCAGTGAAAGGTTTGAGCTTGGAAGAAATGGAAGACGCTGAACCTTGGGGATAATATGAAAGGACAAGATCAGAAAAAAACAATATATGACCTAATTTTATCTTTTTTGTTTCTAAAATTCACAAAACTAAGTAGACTATCATTTTAATACTAATGGGGAAAAAACATATCAGCATGAATTTAACACAAACCAAACGTTTTAAACTCCTCAAAATGTTACTCAAAATACACAGTCACTGAAACTATACCTTTTATTAATTTGCACATATTTTGTAGCTTTGCTTATATCCAGGAATACCACAGTATATATATATACCATGTGATGAAATGAAATATCCCAGTGCCTAACCCACGTCTCCTTCCGAAAATATGTGAAATGACCAGATTCCTGAATTCCCAATGAGTGAAAAGTATTATTCTCCTTAGTAAACTGATCATTCTATTTGTTTATATTACTTAAAGTATAGATTTAAGGCCTCCTTGCTGGAGCAAGGGGTTAAGACAAAACCTATGAAGCTAGCCACAGCCACTGCAACACGGGTTCGATCCCCGGCCAGGGAGCTACCCACATGGTGCAGCAGACCTCTCCTGACTTGCCCGCTGCTCCCCCTGGCAGTGTATTTCAATCAATCTGCCTGTTCTATTTACCACTCTGTCTCTGGTGAATCCGCTCACCTCCCACAACGCTAGCCTGTACCCCAGTTCTTGTATGCACAACAAATAAAAATCTTTAAAAAAAAAAGTATAGATTTAGTTATAAACCTTGAAAACATTAGTGGTAACCAGAAATAAAGGTCAAAGTCACTGCAGGGCTTTAAAACACAATGCCAGTCTGAACTGGTGTCACTTTTTTGACTAATAAGTACACACAGTAGAGACTGGTACCAATGTGTAGTGGATAAACCCACAGGCTGTGCAATCGCAGATCTGGATTCAAATTCTCATTTTACCACTGACCAACCCTATGGCTTTGTATGTGTTAACTCTCTGTTTCCTCATCATGAAACAGGATAGTAGCTACCTTCCTCTCAAACTTGTACTATAGTATATAGTATAAACACAGTATAGTCACTGGCACACAGCTGATATTCAAAAAGCTTTAATGTAGCCAAGCAAATTTTCAGTTTTCTGTTCTTTGTTAATTGTTCAGCAGTTATAACTGGAATCAATGCATATAATTTTGGATATTACCAAGAGTAATAGGTGCTCCATGTCTACATAATACTTGTACTTTAAATAATCACAATGTCAGAATCTAAGGGGACAACTAAGATGTTTTCCCCCAAAGAAAACGTAACCAGACTAAACATTTTTTCAATTACTAATGGCCTATATTTTAACCTTTTACAGCATGAAAAAATTCCTCTAGACTGTCAAAATTAAATAATAAATAAAAAGTGGGAGGGTAAAGGGAGAAAGAGAAAGTATTAAAAATAGTTAAACACCGAGCCTATAAATTAAACCAGAGAGTAAAGGGAATGATAGGTACAACTTGATCAGAGGTATTAATTCTGAGAAAACATCAAAAGCAGGGACGAAAAGGCAGTTGTTAAACATCCTGTACTCGAGCAGTTTCACTGGTTTGATTAAAGTCAGAAAACTAGGTTGAGTGAATAGGAGGTAATGGAGTAAACACAGCAAATGTAGGCAACTTTTTAAGAAACTTAACTTGCAAAAGCACACTTACTGAGAGAGAAATTACTATAAAGGTATTTAAGATGGACACAATTTTGGTTTAGAGAACAAGAGGTTCAAGTATATATAAATGCTGCTGATGAGTCAGAATAGAGAAAGGTTGAAGGTATCAGCTATGGAAAAGATCAAGAAAGGAGAATGTCCTTAATCATTATGATGTGGCAGAATTCAAGCAAAATCCAAGGTGAGTAGGAAGAGAAACAGTTAAATAGTTTTTACGCACTTAGAAAGACATTTCTGAAGATCTTATTCATGAGCAACAGACATGCTTAGCTATACACAAAATGCCCACTATATACCCCACTTAGATATTCCTAGAGGCATCTTAAATTCACTGTAAACCCCCCAAAAGGAGAAAACCATGAAAGCTAATGCAGGTTTAAATTTTCAGACACTGAAATTGTAATCTGGAGTTTTCCACTTAAAGACTTGTTTCCCTCTATGAAGGAGGAATCAGGATCCTATCCTGAGAAGGGAGAAGGGAGAATAGGTTGTAGGAGAAAAAAGAAGGTAAGGTTTACACAGCTGATATTAAAATAGAAGAATCCTTCCAACTGATTACCAGCACATATATGAGATGCACATGTAAACGGCATCCACAACTCACCTGCTGCACCGCCTTGAATTCCATTTGTAATTTCAGTGGAGCAAATAGACCCTGAATGTTTCGCAGTGTGGAAAAATTCATTTTATCCTGGTTGAGCCGGAACTACAACAAAAAAAGACAAACATAATTTTAAATGTCACACTCAACATTCTACATTCAAAGCAGATGGCACTGACACATATATAACACAGTATTCAGATGAAGGATTTAATATCCATAAGAAGAATTAAAAACAATGTTATTTTTCCTACTTCTTCAAAAAATTGTAGATGTATTTCTATATTTTACCCAGCATGCACCGTACTTATCTTCATGCACTGTACTTCGCCAGTATAAAATTACCACCTAAAATCTGGATTCACAAAACTAATAAGGAATGTTTTTCACACTGCAAAAGTATGTTTACAAAGCATAATCACACTTGTTTGATTAGAATTATTGTAAACTGGTAGCGTGAAAGTATAGAGATGCAGAAAGTTACACACAGTGACAAAAGTTAATGATGTATTTGTAAGTATGACAGTATATATTGCAAAGGATTTTACAAAACAAATAACCATACCATCATATCATCCTGTTAAACTACAATGTCTAACTCTTATGTTTTTGGGTGATTCATTCCAGGGGCAAAAAACCCCAAAACTATGAAAATTTGGTCCAATTTGCATTGAATATTAATAAGCTTTTTTCCCCTGGAATCATAATTTTACTGAATATTGATATAACTTCCAAAAAACTTGTATAGCAAGTTAATGTATTTCAGGCATTGAATCAACTTGACTCATGGACAGTTTCCCAAAAGGACTATTAAGGACTATTACAAAGATCTATCTGAGTTAAGGTAATAACAACTAGAAAAAGTGACCTCTGTGATCATTTTTTATTACAGGCATACTTCATTTTATTGCAATTTGATTTACTGTGCATTTCAAATATTGCATTTGATGTTACCCATGTAGGGAAAGTCTCTCAGTGCCATTTTTCCAACAGCATGGGCTCACTTCATGTGTCTGTCATATTAAAGAGTATGTACATTGGGGTTTTTTAGACGTAACATTGCACACTTAACAGACTGTATTATAGTGTACATGCAATTTTGATATACACTGGGAAATCAAAAAATTCATGTGATTTGCTTTACTGTAATAATTATTGCAGTGGCAGTAGTCTGATAACAAACCTGAAATATCTCTGAGGTGGGACTTTCTGGTGGCACAGGAGTTAAATCTCAGCACCACCACAGCCTCAGTTCAATCCTCGGCAGAGAGCTAACCCACTTATGGCAGGGCAGCCATCTCCTGTCTTTCCACCTAGCAGTGTATTTCAGTCAATCTGCCTGTTCTGCTCTTCACTCTGTTTCTAGTGAATCCTCTCACCTACTGTACCTCTGGTCTATACCCCATAAATAAATACATAAATCTTTAAAAGAGAGAGAGAGAGAGAGAAAGGAAAAAATATCTGAGATGTGCCTGTACATTAGGACTCTCTGGATAAGACTTTTTTCTAACATTCGTAAGAAAAATATCATAATCAAAAAAATCAGGATTTTTTTGAGAAAAGTGCCCATCTAGGATATGATCTGTGGGACACAAATATGAAATCTGAACGTAAGCTGTCTAGCAATCTGGTTCTCAATTACATTAGCTTCACAGCAAAACTGTAACTAATGCTCCTTAAAGAAAAGTATGCAGTATTTTAAGCATATGATCTGAAATCCTAATTGAAGGGCTTCCTTTAAATACTGAATAATCCTCATATGTAAATGTTAGTTAGGCTTTATGGTCATATACAACAAGACAGAACCAACAGTATACCTTGTAGGAACTGAGCAGAAAAGACACTACATAGAGATCAGGGCTTTTCAGCCCTTGGCACTACTGATATCTGGAGTGAGATAATACTTTGCTGTGGGTAATTAGGACTACTCTGTGCATTCTAGGATATTTAGAAGTATCGGTAGAATCTGCAGACTCTCCTCACTAGATGTCAGTATCACCCCCCCCCCCCAAACACCACTTATAACAATCAAACATTGCTGTATGTTCTGTAGGGGCCATAATCATTTCTTGTTGAGAATCACCAGTGCAGATGGTAATAGTATTCTTTCATCACTATTACCATGGCAGCTCTCAATTATGGAGAACTAATTTTAGCAAGCATATGCCAAGGGATGGACTAATTCCATTTTACAAAAAGAAACTAAAACTTAAACAAGATATTAAACAACCCGCCTCGAGTGTACTTAACAAGTAAGTGTGGTGCCAATTTAAACATACTACAGGTCAATTATGCAACCTGTGCAAAAGGATTTACATTAAGTGCTCAGAATTTCAAGAGAGAGGCTGCCATTAGTTGGTTAAGTCATTAGGGAAGAGTACACAGACGCAGTACATGTAAGATGGGCTTCATAAGATCTACAAAATTTTTAGACTCTTGGCAATTTTGGCCAGTCTCACTCACACTTACCAAAATTTCTCTATAAACATATATTGTTCAAAACGGAACCAATCCTCCAAACCTAATGGCCCCACTAGCTCACAGGAAAGTAAAACTGTATCTCTCTAGATTTGAGTCCCAGCTTATTATTAATAAAGTCCAACATTGCATTATTAACTGGTCTTTCCAGTGACTAACGCAATCTGCTGGCTTACACTAAAAACAGTCAATTAAAATTGTTAAACTTTACATAACAAGTTAAATTTTACTCCATGTAAATGTGCATAGTTCATTTTCTGAAGCCAAATGCAGAACCGCACATCCACTTAAGCATTTTTCTTGAAACTCTGGCCTAGTCTTTTGGTCTATTGTAGCATCTATAAAGCTGTTCACTAAGTCATCAAAATAGTTATCCATACCAGCTCTTTCTTCCACAAAACCTAGTTTACAAGCTTTCAGTGGTCAACCTCAAGTCTTTGAAAAACACTTAACCTTTCTACGTCAACTTGGAGCATGAAACCAGAGTAATTAAAGCAAGTAGGAATCCTTTACTTTCTCATCTAATTTGAACTTCAATTTCCTTATTACATTATTTGTTCTACTCCTTTTTATAAAAAATCATTTCCTTACTAAAGAGAAAGGAATCAAAACAACATAATAGGATAGCTAAAAACTGGGTAACAATGCAACATGTTCCCAGTGGTGAGACTTCTTTCTTCTTGTTCTAAATGTATATTTCAAAACCCTTTAAGTTGTCTTTGGAACATGTATATAAACTATACTATCTCTGAGAGTGACTTTTCCACATTTACCTGGTGAATACCAATCTAAGCGGTCCAAATGTTCCTAACTGTAATACCTTCCACATCCCTAAGCACAGGTGGTTGCTCCATCCTTGGTCCTCAATAGCACTTTAGGAAGCCCCTATCCACTTCTCCTCCTTCCATTAAATTTCAGCTTCATAAGTAGGGGAATTATATTACACTCATCTGTGTACCTAGTGTGTCTAGCAAGTGAACATGTCTCAATAACTTAGAGACTAATGGGGCCTCCCCAGTGGCACAGCGGTTGAGTGCAGGGCTGCGAAGCTGCCCGCAGCCTCTGCAGCGCCGGTTTGATCCCCGGCCGCCAGCGAGGGTCCCACATGGCACGCAGACCTCTCCTGCCGCCCGCTGGTCCCCTCAGCAGGGTATTTCATCAGTCAAGTCTGTCCTGTTCCCCGGTCTGGCTCTGGTGAATTCTCTCACCCTCTCGCGCTTCTGACTGTACCCCAGTTCTTGTACAAATAAATAAATAAATCTTTTAAAAAAAAGACAAAACTTAGAGACTGACGGCTTGAAAAAGAGGTCAAGGATAGAGATATGAACTTGAAGATCAACAGCAAAAATATAAAAGAAAATAAGGTCATCAAATGAGAAAACATCATGAGAAAAGTGAAGAGGTGGACAGACCTTTTAAAGTGTCCATAAATAAGAATAGAGGAATGTGTAGAAAGGGAGCTTTAGTGAAGCAATGATAATCTAGCACTAATTCAAAGTCTATTCTAGTGTATGTGCTGCCAAAGTGAGCACTTAAAGTCTTCTAAAGGACATTAAAAACAAGGCTCAACATGCTTCACGGTCAAATGCTCAACATCAGAACTGTCTTAATAAATGAAACCATAGTAATATTATTTTTTTTCATAATAAGACTATTAAAAGTATTTATCTACTGGAGAATACTAATAAAGTGCACATAACATACTTACATTTTTTTCTGACAATTCAAGAGGATGACTGGGCAGAAGTTCATTTTTCACACAAGAAAAGCTGAAAATAAACATTCAAATAGAAGGTTAAATATCTCTCAATACCCAAGTTCAAAAATCACATCTATCAAGGATGTAACTATAATAGAACACTAAAGAGTTTTTGAGATGATGAAACTGCCCTGTATCTTGACTATGATGATGGCTACAGGAACTGATACATGTACTAAAATTCATTTAACTATCAATATATGCCATATAGGGGGGCGGGGTGAGTCAAATTTACTTTATAATAATTGTTTTACAATATCTCTATTACAGGTACTAGGGAGAACTCTCACAAAATTTAATAAAGTATGCTTATTATTATTATTCTGATGACATGCTTCTTATTTAAACTATTCAAGCCTCTTCTGTTCAGGTTTAATGCATCTTCAGTATTGACTATGTCTTTAACATATGCTGAATACTGTGTTTGACATTTATAAAATATCTACTATGTACAAAGTACTATGTTTTACATGACACACAGCTAGAACCAAGCTACTGGTCTTTATAACACTAGATATGAAAAGATGACTATCTTATTATCCAAATCATTTGAGAATGAAAAGAAATTTTAGAAATCCTATGACAATCATTTATTGTATACTGTCTTTATACAGAGGATTATCCCAGAAGTAGAATTTGAAAATGGTTCCACTCATGGCAATCTTAGTCTAACTGGAAAGAAAAAGGAACATTTCATGTGAATAAATAAGCCAGGACTTGGTTAAAGACTGATCTATGAATATGCTTATGCTGTAAATCAATTTATATATCCAATTCCAAAGGCTATGTACTGCATCTTTCACTATAAAATGGTAGTCTATAATGACACCAGTATTAGAATGACATTCTACTACAGTTACATTAAACAACTTAAAATTAGAAATGAAATTCAAAACACAAGATACTCATGGGAGAAAGGCATTGTCCTTAATTAAGCAGAAAAGCCATCTGTCAAGAAAAAGTACCAGAAACTAAAACATAAACAACAACAAAAAAAGGCAAATCCAGGAAAAGGGTTATAATTATCTGCTGAAGTTAGAATAGAAAAATACTAGCTAACGCTTACAGAGTACCTACTACTGTCATCACCTGTTCTAAGTATTTTCTATGTCTTAACTCATTCATTCCTCAACTAAGTTACATACTCTCAACAGCCCTATTTCATAGATTGAGGACTGAGACATAAGGAATTAAGAAATTTGTCCCAAGGCATACATCTAGTAAACAGCAGAGTCAGGCTCAAAACCCAAAGAGTCTGATGCAGAGTCCATGCTCTCACCTTCTAGGTCCAAGTGTCTCCCAAAGAAAAGTGAATTATTCCACAGTAGTTATTAAGATAAGGAGACAAACTGCTTTCTAAAATATCAGTAGCAAAAAATCAAACTCCTACCAAACCATGCTACTTGTTCACATCTCCTAAGAGGATGCCCTCTCCTGGGAAACTACCATTCCAATTAAGACTGCTTCTACTATAGAAAACATCTAAGCTTCCACCAGGGCCCAGATGGAAATATATGACTTCATATCTCTAAATCACATATACATTTATGACTTATCGAAAAAAAAATTTTTTAAATACATGAAAAATAATTTACAGAAATATTTTATTATAACAGTGAAAGACACAACTCGCCCATGTACCCTTTTCGAAGACGATCTTGACTTTCAAAAGGTCCACTTGCTGACAGTTCAGTAACTGGAATACTGTCCTTGAGCTCAGATCCAAGTCCTCTAGAATTCTATAACAAAAATTTAAAATGCTGTTAAAAATTTTAAAATGTTAAAAACCCACACCAAACACCTGTGTGAAAACACTGAGAATTAAACAGAAAAAATAAGGTCTTTGTCAATTATAATGAATCTCAAGCATTATAATTGTGGGACAAACATGGTACAGTTATATATTTTTGAGGTTTTTGCTGAATGCTGAGTGAAAAGTCATTACAGAAAAAGAAAGAACATGGGTAAAGGTATAAAAATATAAATGAACAGGTAGTTTGAGATGATTGGCTAAATACCTGAGTGGAGCAAAGGACTGGCAAAATGAAAAGTCTTAAACATACAAAGAAAGTTGGGTTTATTCTGAAATTGACCATCTCAGAAGGATGACTGCATGCTCAGAATTACTTTCATTAAAAAGATTTCTCCCTCAGTTTGGGATGGTAAGCACAAAATGAAAAATATTAAAGACAGGGAAGGTAGAAGACAGGTCACAGTAGCTAAGAAAAAAAAAAGGAATTTCAGAAATTCCTGGTACTGCTATAAAAACAATCAAATAAAATGTAATAAATGTTACAACAGGTAAAAACAAGATACTGACAATATCCATGCAAATCTCTCAAGTACAAATTCCTGCAATTCTGCAGAAAAACATAAAGCAGCTACAAATATTTTAGCATTCAGCCTTACACTATTCTTGAAGAAACTATTCTATGAAACCAACTTTTTATTGATATCTTAACTCATCTGTATATTTTATTTGGAAAAATACTTTAGCCTGTCCAGGGTTTCTTTAATATACCACCCTAGCGCAGGTTCCCATGCCGGATAACTTCCAACAGCTCTCTACTCCGTGTTTTTGCCTCTAGACGATTTCATTTTCTAATTCTGCATACCAAGGTTTGCCTAATACATACATTATATAACCTCCTCAACCAAAGCTACTAAAAACAAACAAACGAACAACAACAAAAAAAAAAAACCCTTTCACTGATTCACCAATGTCTTGTTTGAAGAAAAGTCCAAGGTGCTTAGCCTGGAATTCAAGCACCCACACAACAGTTTCAACTCCTCGACACAGAAATCATGGTCCATCCGGAAAAGAATGGAATACAGTGCAGGTTACCGTGCCCAAGGCATAAAGCCACTTATCTGCCCCAGGTTCCTGAACACAGGACTACAGTTGTATGACTTCACTTTTCCAAATGTATCTCCTGTTACTTTCCTACAAAAACATTCTCTTTTTCCCAGGTTGCTGTATTGAAAAATGACAGAAGTTTCTTCTTCCACAAAGCAAAGGGGTTACACTGTTCTAATTTTCCCAGTTTCCTTCTGTAAAATATCAAGAGTAGTACTTGCTGTTCCCAATAAAGTAGCAGAGGAAAACAAAAAAAATCTATGGAAAATTAGTTATCACTAGTTACACTTGAGAGTGGCTATAAAACCTCTTCACAGTGGGCCTCCCCGGTGGCGCAGCGGTTGAGCGCTGGGTTGCGAAGCTGCCAGCAGCCTCTGCAGCGCCGGTTCGATCCCCGGCTGCTCCCCGGCCACCGGAGGAGGGTCCCACATGGCGCGCAGACCTCTCCTGCCGCCCGCTGCTCCCCTCAGCAGTGTACTTCGGTCCTTCTGCCTGCTCTGCTCCCCGCTCTGGCTCTGGTGAATTCTCTCACCCTCCCGCGCTTCTGACTGTACCCAGTGCATGTATAAACAAACAAACAAACAAATGAATAAATAAATAAATAAAACATGCCTCTATTAAAAAAAAAAATAGTTTAAAAAAAAAAAAAAACCTCTTCACAGTGATGAGCAGTATTTATCAACAGCAGCTTTCTGTGGCATCAAAGTCGGGGTCAAAGGCCATTCGGCGGTCTTTCCCAAATATCACAACTTTTAAGTGTAAAAAAAGGGGGGGAAAGAGAGGCACTGAGGAAAATGACAAAAGGAAGAAGCCACAGTCTGCTATGTCCCCCCCGCCCCAACATCTAGCATACTACCAAGCTTTCAAAAATGTCTGAAGAATAAAAATGAGTTTTCAAAACGTGCTCCTTTTAGCTGTCGCTTTTTTTTTAAAAAGATTTATTTATTTATTTATTTATACAAGCACTGGGTACAGTCAGAAGCGCGGGAGGGTGAGAGAATTCACCAGAGCCAGAGCGGGGAGCAGAGCAGGCAGAAGGACCGAAGTACACTGCTGAGGGGAGCAGCGGGCGACAGGAGAGGTCTGCGCGCCATGTGGGACCCTCCTCCGGTGGCCGGGGAGCAGCCGGGGATCGAACCGGCGCCGCAGAGGCTGCGGGCAGCTCCGCAACCCAGCGCTCAACCGCTGTGCCGACAGAAGAGACCCTTTAGCTGTGGCTTTTCAGGGCTGTGCGAGGGTCAGCGGAGGCAGAGAGTTCGAGGCCTCTGGGCCCCCAGGGGTTCTCCCGACAGGGCAGTCGGCAGCGCCACACCACGGTGCGCGGCACTTTCGGTTCTGTCCTTTCCTCCTCCCCGCAGCTACGGGGAAGGGGCAGGGAACCCTGGGGACTCAGGGGCGGAAGGGCGCAAACCGAGAGAAGAGAGAGCGATGGAAGAAGATGACGTGGAAGAACTGTTGGCGGGACCTCCACCGGGCACCGCCTGGGCGAGACCCACCAACCCCAGTCCCCATGACTCGACAGATCATGGCGCCCTAGGCCGCGCTCGTCCGCGCCCTGGTCCCCACCGCCGCCGCGGGGCTGGCTGGGAGGCGGCTGCCTTTCCCGCCGGCCCCGGCCCCAGCCCGCGGGCGCTCGGGTCACCCGGGGCTCACTCACCATTTTCAACAAGCTCCGCGAGCGGCCTGTCAGCGCCGTTACCGTCAGGCGGCCTCCCGATCACTTCCGTTTCCGGGGCTGCCCCCCACATCCGCCGGAAGTGCGTCGGTCCGGACGAGGAAGGAAGGAGGGCGCGGGGCCCCTGAGGGAGCCGCGCGGAGACGAGACTCCCACGCCCGAGGCCCCGACGGACTGGGGGCCAAGGGCGCAGGGAGGGTGTGTGCAGGGAGGGGGGAGGGGAGTCGGGGCGAGACGTGCTGCAGGGGAGACAGACTCGGGAGCTTCGCTGAATTAATAATAAACTCCTGCCTTTTGTGCATTTGAAAATGTGAGATGTGGGGGGGCTTCCCTGGTGGCGAAAGGGGTTAAGCACAGCACTATGAAGCTATCCGCAGCCTCTGCAGCAGGAGTTCGATCCCCCGCCGGCCAGGGAGCAACCCACATGGCGCCGCAGACCTCTCCTGACTCGGCCGCTGCTCCCCTCGGCAGTGTATTTTGGTGGATCTGCCTGTTCTGCTCCCCGCTTTGTCTCTGGGGAATCCTCTCACAAACACACACACACACCATCCCCATACCTCTGGCCTGTACCCCAGCTGTTGTATGCATAAATAAATAAATCTTAAAAAATGTGCGATGTGCTTTGGTAGATGCATCCTCAATTAATTCAAAACCCCTTGAGGTAAATACTACACTTTCATCCCATACCTCTGGCCTGTACCCCAGCTGTTGTATGCATAAATAAATCAATCTTTAAAAATGTGCGATGTGCTTTGGCAGATGCATCCTCAATTAATTCAAAACCTCTTGGGGTAAATACTACACTTTCATAAGGGTAAATGACTCTTAGGTAGGATGCATGATTTAATGCAGCCGTTTAGGTAGCAAGGTAAAAGTAGAACACCAGACTTTGTGCCAGTTTATTTTTTTAATCGCGTGGAAGACCTGTTGTGCTAATACAGAAATGAATCAGGCTGATATGGTTCCTGAGCTAGTGGAGTAGAGGAAAGGGGTGGTGGAGGGGAGCTGACAACTAATTTAGTAAATAGGATAATTACCAATATTGGGCTCTTACTACATATAACATAATGCTAAGTGCTTTATATAAAGTATGTCCCTTAATCTTTTCAATAATTTTTATGCTGTTTAAAAGAAAACCCCAAGAAAGTAAGTAATCCTAACTTGAAAACCCTGTATCTGCCCTTATGCATGGGTATTTGTTCTTTTATCTTCTAGCCTGTATTCAGCCTATTCTCTAACTGTGCCTCATTGCCTGGAACTTTTTCCTCTGCAGTAGTGGCTGCTAAAGATGAATTGCTATTGAAACTGCCCCTAACTGTAAGTAACCTTATGGGTATGGACCTAGAGTACCACCCACTGCTGGAGCTCTTAACACCTGCAGGGGGGCGTACCCAAGACATTATTTGGCAGACCTATCCTCAGGCCTGTTGGATTTGCCATACACATCCTGGTAGGTACCACATCATAACAAATATGTGGGACTAACCTGCAAATTGGACTGAAATCTAACTAGATAAGTCAGAATCTTCCCAAATCCTTTTATTGCAGTGCACCTTGCTGCTCTTCGAGTTTAATTCTAAATATTTGTTCCTGTCAGCCTTTAGATGGTTTACAAACATCCTCATCTCCTGGCTTGCATTCCATGTGATAACTGTGGGACTCAATTTGTCCCACAGTGCACTCGCAAGCATTGGTAAAGGCAGTTTTTCAGATAGCCACTACCAAGTGTTCCTGTCCAGCTGCCTCAAACCCTGCTACTACCCCACTCCTTGGCCAACCTACTGTACTCCAACCCAAGCTCTTGCTGCCTGGCATTCTACTCAGGAACCCTGCCATGGTGGAAATCATACCCTGGATGCACCAATAAGGAAACACAGTTTTCCTAGGCTCCTAATACTTGTGAAAATGCCATTGGCAGGAGCAAGGAACTTGATCATGCTTCTTAATCCTCTTGGATACCTCCCTATCACTCAGCCCTAAACTCCTTAATCCGTCAGATATACGCAGGACTATTTGTCTCCCTGGGAATCACAATGTTTCTAGATCTTTTAGAGGTAAAAGTAGTTAAAATACAATGCTACAACCTCAACAATGCTGAAGGAACTTGGAGAATTGGCTGTGTACTCCCTTCCTGAGAGACTGTACAGGCTCACACCAACATCCTCACCAACTGCAAGCCCTATCGCCACAAGAGAAACAAAAAGAGAGCTATAGGCCTTAAGATAGCAGGAGTAGGGCCTCCCCTGGTGGCGCAGCTGTTGAGTGCTGGGTTGTGAAGCTGCCCGCAGTCTCTGCAGCGCAGGTTCGATTCCCGGCTGCTCCCAGGCCACGGGAGGAGGGTCCCACATGGCGCGCAGACCTCCCCTGCCGCCCGCTGCTCCCCTCAGCAGTGTACTTCGGTCCTTCTGCCTACTCTGCTCCCTGCTTTGGCTCTGGTGAATTCTCTCACCCTCCCGCTCTTCTGACTGTACCCAGTGCTTTTATAAATAAATAAATAAATCTTTAAAAATAAATAAATAAATGAAATTAAAAATTAAAAATTAAAAAAAAAAAAGAACCTGACCTGAAGTGTTTAGTATGCTAAAGTGCACACTCCTGGGAGGAGACTGAAGATTCTAATGAGGCATGGGGTGTATAGCCTACATGATCACCCACTGCACATGCTCAAAATAGCCTCAGCTCCAGATATGCTCTGACACTACCCTTGGGTGACCCTCCCTTGCATAAAAACTGAAATTCAAAACTTGGCTACATCCTGGCTATAAGTGGCTCAGGGCAGTTGCTGCCCCTCTGCTATTGGGTGATCCAAAATAAAAGTTCCTAGCTTGAAACTTATTGTTGGTTCTTTCAAAACTTGTATGGAATTCAGTAGTGGAAGCCAGACAAATGCCTTTCAGAATCGTAACATAATCTATGAAGTGACCACTCTATTACCCTGATTTTACAAACACAGACCATGCCACAAGAGATTAAATAGATAGGCCTAAGGGCCCATTATTAAGGTCATGATACTATATTGTATTGTCTTCCAAATAAAATATGTAAAACTTTATGCTGTCAACCATATAATGAAGAAAACTTAAAGAATCATTGGACTGATAGCCAAAGGATGAGCATGAACTAGATGAAGTGGAGTATATGAAAGAACATTTTTGGCAGATTTGCTTGTACACAGTCTGAAGTGGGAAAGGCCTGTGAGGTTGCAGTTCAGATAGTAAGGTAGAGAGTAGTGAGAGATGAGGTTGTAAGCAGGTAGAAGAAAGTTTATTACAGAGGCCCATATATGCCAGATTAAGGGTGATGTTTTAGCTTTAGAAAGTCATTGAAGGACTTTAAGGAGGCAGGTGATAGCGATGGAGGATTAGAGGAAAAAATAGGGAATGGAAACTTCACAATGCCAGAAACTAGAGGTGGAGGTAAGAAATAACGAAAATAGTCATTATACTGGCTATGGAAATTTGTAGGCACAGGAAATCCTTAGGCACTGGACTGCTATATGGACTGCTATAGAAAATTCTTCCACACAGACTGCTACAGAAATGGAGACTGTTAGTCCACAAAGGTATGAATACCCAAAAGAACACTGCCAAGAAAAACTGTTCTCGGGCCTCCCCGGTGGCGCAGTGGTTTAGCGCTGGGTTGAGAAGCTGCCCGCAGCCTCTGCGGCGCCGGTTCGATCCCCGGCTGCTCCCCTGCCACCGGAGGAGGGTCCCACATGGCGCGCAGACCTCTCCTGCCGCCCGCTGCTCCCCTCAGCAGTGTACTTCGGTCCTTCTGCCTGCTCTGCTCCCCGCTCTGGCTCTGGTGAATTCTCTCACCCTCCCGCGCTTCTGACTGTACCCAGTGCTTGTATAAATAAATAAATAAATAAATAAATAAATAAATAAATAAATAAATCTTTAAAACGAGAAAAAGAAAAACTGTTCTTGAAAAATGCAGCTCTGGTCCTAAGAGTGCCCACCTGTGTCTATACAGGCATCTCTTTTAACAAACCTTTCCTTTAAAAACATCAGCAGAAGTACCTCTGTGCCCACCTGTGTCTATGCAGTTGTCTCTTTTTTCCTTTCTGTTTTTCCTAATAAGCCGATCCTTTTAATATGTCTATGCAAAAGTCTTTTCCTTAGTAAATTTGTAGTGTGCCACTGAAAGGGGAACTCTGTCAAAATTTTTCTCAGAGGTAACTAACTCAAGGACACCCTCTTACTGAATCCCAACATCTCATCAAAACCCCATCATCAGGTCCTATGTATGTCCAGTGCCAAGGTCCTGCAAACTTGAAGTTTCTGCACTGCCTCAGATTTTAAGTATTTTTTTTTTTAAGATTTATTTATTGGGCCTTCCCTGGTGGTGCAGCAGTTGAGCTGGGCTGTGAAGCTGCCCGCAGCCTCTGCAGCGCTGGTTCGATCCCCAGCCACTAGCGAGGGTCCCATATAGTGCGCAGACCTCTCCTGCCGCGCCCACTGCTCCCCTCAGCAGTGTACTTCTGTCAGTCTGCCTATTCTGCTCCCCGCTCTGGCTCTGGTGAATTCTCTCACCCTCCCACGCTTCTGACTGTACCCAGTGCTTATATAAATAAATAAATAAATCTTTAAAAAAATATTTATTTATTTATGCGTACAAGAGGTGGGGCATAGGCCAGAGATGCAGGGGGTGAGAGGATCCACCAGAGACTGAGTGGGGAACAGAACAGGCAGACTGACTGAAATACACTGCTGAGGGGAGCAGCCGGAGAGGCAGGAGAGGTCTGCTGCGCCATGTGGGTTTCTCCCTGGTCAGCCTGGGATCGAACTCATGCTGCAGAGGCTGTGGATTGCTTCATAGTACAGTGCTTAACACCTTGAGCCACCAAAGAGGCCCCTTGAGTATTTTTTAAGTATTCTGCACTGCTGTCCTTATGTGTCCTCTGTTTCTTGCAAATAATATCCATGTTACCATGAAATTTGAGCTTGAATGTTTTATTTGCATATTTTCCTTTCAATTCCACCTGAAGAGAAATTTTTAATATTCCACTTTTTTTTTTTTTTAATCAATGTAATGTTTGGTGATTGCTCACAGTTCAGTCATTAAATATTTGTTGAACATTTGCTTGGTACTACATTGTGGAACTAAAGAAATGAAAAGCCATTTCCCTGTACTTGAGATGCTTTTATTTTCTTGGGGGAATATATATGTAAACATATTTATAATGCATTGCGGTAAACATTCAAGAAGATAAAGGAACTGAGTCAGGAAGTGATTGGAAAGAGGGAAAAATAGCACTTGAGGGAGAGGAAATGGGGAAAGGCTGGAATTTGCAAAGGGCAAGTTACAATCTGAACAGTAAGGAACATTTCCATCTGATTAGAATTCAGAAGAGCAAGAGGAGATAACAATGGAAGAAACGGCTTGGGTTTTGGACTTTTTCTTATAGAAAATAATGAGGCGTTTTCACAAACATTTGACATTGGAAAAAAATCATAAGTCTTCCCTGGAGGCCTAGGGGCTGAGTCTCAGTGCTGTGTCACCACTATGGCCTGGGCTTGAACCCAGGCCAGGAAGCTGACCCACATACGGTGCAGCGGACCTCTCCTGTCTCACCTGCAGCTCCCCTTGCCAGTGTATTGCAGTAAAGCCCACTGGTTCTGCTCCCCATTCTGTCCCTGATAGTTCCTCTCACCCCCTCCACCTCTGGCCTACACCCTACATCTTCGTCACATAAAAAATAAATAAATAAAACATCTTCTACACACAAAAAAAATTTAAAAAAACAATTAACTTGGTTACAACATGAGGGAGAAGACAGGAACCAGGATCCCATTTAGAGAGCTGCAAGAGCCCAAGCCAGAGAGGATAAAAATGTAAATTAAGGTAATACAGGATATTGGAAAGACTTAGAAGCAGTGAAAAGTAACCTGCTTGGCTTCCTTCTTAAAGACTGGTGTGTCTGTATAGCACAGTGCCTTGCATGCTGTGTGTGCAGATGTTAAGAAAGGTGTGTGCACTCAGAAAGGTCTTTATATGTAGTGAATTTCTCTTTGGGAGTAGCTAGAAGAGGCATAAAAAAGGTATAGAGAAGAGAGGCAGAGAGGGGTCTCCCTTAAGGAATGTTTAAGGAGCCAAGGAAGATCGGTCAAGGCATAGGAATGACCGATGATGTCAAGTATCAGGATTGTGGGAAAATCACTGTAGTCTGACAAATGGGATGTCATTTTCATGGTCTTCTGATGAAAATTTAAGTAGAATGGTGGGAACAAAAACCAGATTGCTAGGGATGAGAGAATTAGTAGTAAAGAAGTGGATGTTGGGGTCCTCCCTGATGGTACAAGGGTTAAACACAGTGGTATCAAGCTATTGCCAGCCACTGCAGCATGAGTTCAATTCCCAGCCAGCCAAGGAGATGACCCACATGGCACAGCAGACCTCTCCTGTCTCACCCGCTGCTCCCCTCAGCATTGTATTTCATCAGTCTGTCTGTTCTGCTCCCCACTCTGTTTCTGGTGAATCCTCTCCCCCCCCCACCCCATTCCCATACCTCTGACCTGCACCCCAGCTCTTGTGTGCATAAATAAATAAATCTTTAAAAAAATGGACTTTGTATATTAACCTTGCAGTTAAATGACGTAGATTTTTTTTCCCAGAAAATTGTCAGTCCCAAAAAAGAGAAACAGGATTTTGGTTTGAACGAAAGTTGGGTTTTGTTTTGTTTCATAAGTACAGTTAAAAAGACTAACATTTATTAGGGAGATGTTGGAAAGAGTCAGTGAAGGTGCAAGAGTGAAGATACCAGGGAGAGAGAATCATTGAGAAGGTGTGATTAAGGAAAGATGTCTCAGATGCCAGAGTAGGTATGAGGGGAGAGCAAGGGTAGAAATGGAGCAGTTAATCATGGAAGTGGCCTGTTTCTCAAACAGGGGAAAAGATGGAAAACTTGATGAAGAAAGAAGCCCTACACTGTGGAGAAGGAATGTTGTGGAAGTTAAAAACCAGTCAACACTGTTAATCTTTTTTTTTTTTTAAATCGCAAAGTGTTGTTTATTTTTTTTTAAGATTTATTTATTTATTTATACAAGCACTGTGTGCAGTCAGAAGTGCGGGAGGGTGAGAGAATTCACCAGAGCCAGACCGGGGAACAGAACAGGCAGAGTGATGAAATACACTGCTGAGGGGAGCAGTGGACACAACAGGAGAGGTCTGCCATGCCATGTGGGACCCTCGCGGTGGCTGGTGATCAAACCAGTGCTGAAGAGGCTGAGGGCAGCTTCGTAGCCCAGCACTCAACCGCTGCGCCACCGGGGAGGCCCCAACACTGTTAATCTTGATGGGATGAAAGGATCTGGTGGTAGTTTTAGAACAGCCAGAAAATTGAAGACTCAACATGGATCATGAAATAGAAAATCAATAAGGTGAATTAAAAGGACTGTTCAGAACCATAAGGATATGAGCCGGTAGTAACATCAATTTGTAATATACTGGGTCAATAGAGTTGTATTCATTTTCTGCAACAAATCTCAGAAACACAGTGTAGATAATGAGGTGTTCACAAAGCAGATTCATGAATGTTGGAGTTCGGTGCATGGGGTTCTTGGGTTCCTGGGTCCTTCTGAGAAAGATTTGAGCAGTTTCCCCTTCAGCAGCACACTGCCAGTTTATTAAGAAAAAAGACATTTGCATAGACACAAATAGGCAGAGGCTGCATCTTAAAAGGCCAGGTTTGTTAGGAAAAAGAGAAAAGAAAAAGAGGTACCTGTATAGACACAGGTGGACAAAGAGCTGCATTAGAAAAGGACAGATTTATTAAAAGAGATGCCTGCATAGACACAGGTGGGCAGTCTTGGAACAAGATCTGAATTTTGCAGAACAAGAAACATTGTGTAAAATGGGACATTCTTACATAGCATTCTTGGGGGCAAGGGGTTTTTCTTTTGTGGAATTTTATTGCTTTAGAAGTTGGTTGGGTTGGTTCTCTATAATAACCTTTTCTGGCCCCACCTCAGATTCCTGGAAACTTCCATAATTAGTTTAACAACTTACTCATCATCCCTACCCCCACCTCTGGTTTTGACCTTGCGAGTACACCTATCCCCAATTTTTCTACTCCATACTTCCATCAGTGAAGAGTGATTAGGGGTTCTAGGGGTTCTAGGTGATAGTACGAGGGGCTCAGAAAGTGAACAGGAAGTTCTACAATAATACCCCCTTCATTTATGTCTCAATAGCTTCTGCCTTCATTTTTTTTTAAAGATTTATTTATGCATACAAGAGCTGGGGTGCAGGCCAGAGATGGGAGGGGTGAGAGGATTCACCAGAGACAGAGTGGGAAACAGAACAGGCAGACTGGCTGAAATACTCTGCTGAGGGGAGCGATGGGCGAGATAGGAAAGGTCTGCTGAACCATGTGGGTCAGCTGCCTGGCCGGGATTGGAACATGTGCTGCAGTGGCTGCTAATAGCTTCCTAGTGCTCTGTCTTAACCCTTGAGCCACCAGGGAAGCCCCCTGACTTCAAATTTTTTTAACATGCCTTTGTATTGAAAGCCTTTGTACTTGCTTATTTCTGTTGACAGCACTCTCCTCAAAGATGGGAATTACAATCTGTCTATTCTTGAATACTCGCTCCATGGCACAAATATTTGCTGAATGCATGTTGTTGGATGTGGAAGAAACTCCTGTCTACAGTGTATTCTGATAATGAAGCATGGGTGAGAAGCAGATAAATGAGTACAGCCAGCCGATAGCTGAGGTTGATTATTAGGAGATGTAAAGCATGCTGATTTTTGAAAGATTCCTACGATTTATTGAATCCTCATCCCTCCAAAAATAGAGAAAGAGTGGTGTAAAGCAGATGACATGTGATCTTTAGACAAAGTAGTTAATGTGATAATGTTAGTGAAGAAGCAGAAGTATTGAGGAACAAGAGGTTGTGATGACATACGAGTCAGGGAAATTGGGAGAAAGTAAATACCACTGGGCACACTTTTGAGGTAAGTGGCATCATTTATGAGAAAGCAGAATTTCCATTCAGGCTAAGATGTGGAAAAGAGAACTTGTGGCAATAACTCAGAAGACCAGAGCAGTCTAATTGCGTGTTCTAAGGGATGGAATGGCGAGATTTTGTGAAGAGAAGCAACAGGTGAAGGGGCTGAGCAGAGAATGGCAGCAGAGGAGTACATGGAGTAGAGAAGTCTAGGTCCTCTCCTTTATGCCCCTAATGGAACCTGTGCACACTTTATCATATCCTTTAACACTTGGTTACAGTAACCTATTTCCACATCTATCAATTTCTTCTCCCCCAGAGGCTCCTATGAGCAGAGGCTATATCTTACCTTACATGTTATTAAGTCTGCATCTGACATGTAGAAAACACCCAATATATGTTTATTGAGTGAAAAGTGTGGCAAAGAATGGATTGATGGATAGTTGTGCCTAATAGGCAAGACTGACTAACATGGCTGGGAAATAGGTTGGAAGCATATATGGTGGTTCAAATAACTTATTTGGAGAAGTTTCTAGAATCACCTTCTGTGCCTGGAACTCAACCATAAAGCTCAACTCTGTCAACAATAATCCTAAATCCCTACCTGGTTCCAACTATCCCTTTCCTTTCAGGGGAGACCCTCAACAAAAACTGGCATCCTACCACAAATTACATTTTTGACATTCACCAACATTAAGAGCCTCAAGGTGTGCAATATACCTAACCTTCCCTTCTCCCTCCTAGCCACACATTTTAGTCAGACCTGCTAAGTCTTTTTCCTTCCCCATTTCAACGACAGTTCTCAACCTAATGGATTCTTTTGAGCTTTGAAAGAAGAATGGGGAGATTTGGAGAGGGACTGGTGACCAGTTGGTGGCAATGGTTTTCCCTTAGAATTTAGGGTAGGTGAAGCACAAGGGTTCCATTGTCTGAGAAAGATGGGAGCAAGAAATGAATTAGTGTAAAAGGTTTATAAAACGTATTCTCCAAGACACCTAATAATTAGACTGTTATATTCTACTAAATAGACTATTGTAACTTTCAGCAACTGCCCCTCTATAAGGTTGGGGAAGTGAGTTCAAGAAAATCACTATACTTCAAAGAACTAGAAAAGAATCTATAAATTATAAATAATACGTCCAACTCTTTTTTTTAAAATGATCTAAATTCATAGTGTTGGGAAAGTTTCAATGTGCTTAGTTTAAGATAAATCATATTTACATATCTGTTTTTGTAAATTCCTCGATATGTGTTAAGAGATTGAGAATACATCAAGTTTATTTGACAGACCCTTTTCTTTAACCCTAAGATATGAGTGTTTCATATTTCTTCTGAAATACTTTGCTGACTGTCATTTCAGATAGAGCTTCTTTTAAAAGAGTGTCCTCTGATTATGAAAAGCTGGGTTTTGAGAATGAATACTAGAATGGACTCTTGTATCCAGGTGTTTTGTTTTACTATTTTCATCAGCATTGCATCAGTCACAGCAGAGGTTAGCATTCCGTTTTCCATGCTTTCACAGCCTTATTTCAGGTCTGTTTTAAAAAGTGGTTTATATTTCCAGCATAAAGAGTGTTTATTCATTTGCCTATGGCTCATACAGTTTGTAGATTATATGCCATGACTTTTAAATTCTAGACCTGTTTCTCTTATCATAGCCTCCTCCCTTCATTTGCCAGCCCAAATGTAGGGGCATAGAGTTTTTTAAATATTAGATCCAGAAAAATTTAATTCAAAAGGCGTATTTGCCATAAATATTGCACGGTACCTTTTAGAACCCAATGACAGAGCCCTCTATAATATGCATATATACTTGATGTTTTCAGATACTAGTATCAAAATTCTCCTGCCATGGCATGAGTAATTGAGAGGAATTATTTGTATTTTTGAAAATTCAAAAATTTATTTCCTGAAGACAAAGGCTCAAAGAGAGAACATTTGCCTATATTCAAAGCACCCTAGAAAGTTATCTCAAAAGGGCCTCCCCGGTGGCGCAGGTGGTTGAGTGCTGGGCTGCGAAGCTGCCAGCAGCCTCTGCAGGGCTGGTTTGATCCCCGGCTGCTGGGCGAGGGTCCTACATAATGCGCAGACCTCTCCTGCCCTGCCCGTTGCTCCCCTCAGCAGTGTATTTCGCCAGTCTGCCTGTCTGCTCCCCACTCTGGCTCTGATGAATTCTCTCACCCTTCTGCACTTCTGACTGTACCCAGTGCTTGTAGAAATAAATAAATAAATCTTTAAAAAAAAAAGAAAAAAGAAAGTTTTCTCAAAAGCTGTCTACATCAGACTTAATCAGAATCTAAGGACTGATATAGAATCTGAAAGCTGAAAAAAGACATCCAAAGGCATTTTGATTGTATTTGACTTTCTTGTTTTTCCTTCTAGAAGCCATGCATACTCATTGTAGAAAATTTAAAACACCGTAAGACAAAAAAAGAAGAGAATTTCGAGAGCAGGGGTAACCACTGGGAATGTATCCATTCAAAGACCTTCTTCTGTGTGACAGAATATATCTATGTTTTAAAAAACGATAGACTGACTCTACTCCTAAGTCATCTGTGACGTTTCCCCTTGGTTTTTTCATAACCATATTATTATTTAATAAAGTATATAATTCTGAAGCCTTAAGAAACATCCTTCCTTTACTTCTTTAGGAATGGTGAATTACAAGTAGGCTATTTACTCAACATTTTTCATTCTGTCAGCATGGTTACTTGCCAAATGACTGTTCTGAATAATTTTTGAAGGTATGTTTTTTTGACACTTCGCCAGGGAAATCATAACTTTTAAAATGTTCCATAACTCTAACCATACAATTGGATTTATGGATAGATATCGTGTTTCATGTTTTGTTGTTTTCTCACTGTTTCAGTATCTGGGATTTATGCCAAAGGCTGTTCAACCTCACTCCATTTATTAAATTAGAGTGTACAACTAAGTTTATACAATAGAGTGTGGAGGGGGAGAAGATATTGTCTATTATCCTGCGAGGTGTCTCAGTCAAATTGCCTAGGAAACAGGATATCGTGGTTAGCGGAATCTGAGCGTTGAGGAGCTCCTTGCCTTACTCCAAACCTTTGTCCTCATTGCTGCCAGAGATGTTTTGTCCCCTAAAATTCAAATCTGTTACTTTCAAAGCCCTTAATAGCGCCTGTGGCCTGTCCTACAGGATTAATTCCAGATCCTTTAGAATGGCAAACAGGCCTTCTGTGATCTTGCTGCCAACCTCATTCTTAAATCCTTTTGTCAGATTAAATTACTTGGAATTCTCTGAAATGGCATTAATTTTATGCCTCTGTACTTTTATTCCTGTTCTCCCTCTTTCCGGGATGCTCTATTGCTCCTCCTTAGGGTAAATATCACTTTCTGCATGACATCTCTTGACTTGCTGTACCGCCCTGCTTCCCCCATTCCAGAGAGAATAGACAGTCTGTGCCCCATTGCATACACACAAATAATTGCATCACAGCATCTGTAACATATTGTTGCTATTCTTGTTTTCACATGTGCCTCTCCTCATTAGACTCTAAAGCCTACTCCCCATCTTTCTCCTGGTAATCTCCAGAGCAAGTAGCTCAGTAAACAATGGCTATTTGTTTGATAGCGCTGGTGGAAGGATCTGAGTGACATTAATGCCAGGGCACAATTAGCCCTGGGTCTAAACTATTTACTACAGTCAGTAAATATGAGAACTGCCTTGACTCTAGTCGCCTGCTGAGAGATTCCAGAAAAGGCTGGAGAGCAGGCAAGGAGTGAGAAGGTAAGTAGAAAAAGTAGGGTTGTGTATCACTTGTAATCAGGGAAATGCAAATCAAAACTACAATGAGATACTATCTTACAGCAGTGAGAATGGCACATATTAAAAAAACTAGCTACAATAAATGTTGGCGAGGATGTGGAGAAAAAGGAACTCTCCTGCACTGCTGGTGGGAGTGCAAATTTGTCCAACCACTATGGAAAGCTATGTGGAGATTCCTCAGTCTGCTGAAAATGGAGCTTCCATATGATCCAGCAATTCCATTCCTAGGTATTTACCCAAAGGACACAGCATCATTAATTCAAAAGGGCACCTGCACCCCTATGTTTATAGCAGTGCTCTTTACAATAGCTAAGCTGTGGAAATAACCCAAATGCCCAAAAATAGATGACTGGATCAAGAAGATGTGGTGCATATACACAATGGAATATTACTCAGCATTCAAAAAAGATAAACTCATGCAATTTGCAGCAGCATGGATGGAGCTGGAAGGGCTCATGCTCAGCGAAATAATCCAGAAAGAAAAAGAAAAATACTGGATGGTCTCACTCATAGGAAGAATTTAGAAAACCTATATAAGGGACCAGGAAAAAGACTAATTATAATAAAGTAAAAATCAAACTCAACAAGCAAATATAAACCAGAGACACACTGTGGAGGGGGGGGAAGGAGGGTTTAGGGTCACACTGAAGGGGGGTAGAAATTATATGGGGACTATAACCAAGATGAAAATGCATACATTGTGCAAAAATGAAAAATGATGTAAAAATATATATAATAAAATTTAAAAAAATTAAATTGAAAAATATATATATAATAAAAAATAAATTATAAAAAATAAATAAATCTTTAAAGAAAAAAATTTGTATTAAAACAAGTAGGGGGCCTCCCCGGTGGCGCAGCGGTTGAGCGCTGGGTTGCGATGCTGCCTGCGGCCTCTGCGGCGCCGGTTCGATCCCCGGCTGCTCCCAGGCCAACGGAGGAGGGTCCCACATGGCGCGCAGACCTCTCCTGCCGCCCGCTGCTCCCCTCAGCAGTGTACTTCGGTCCTTCTGCCTGCTCTGCTCCCCGCTCTGGCTCTGGTGGATTCTCTCACCCTCCCGCGCTTCTGACTGTACCCAGTGCTTGTATAAACAAAAACAAAAACAAATAAATAAATAAATAAAACATGCCTCTATAAAAAAAAATAAAATAAAATAAAACAAGTAGGGGTATGATTAGATACAGTACATACAGAATCAAGGGTAGAACCATGCAGGTCACAGGTGCAGAAAGGTCTAGTTAACTAGAGATCAGCCAGGTCGGCCAGAACTTGTGTGGTGGTCCTTGTGGCCCAGAGATAGGGTGCTAGTAAAGTCAAAAAGAGCTCAGTTCAATGACCAATATAATTACTAATATTTTGTTTAAGACTTTTGCATTCATGATCAAGAACAAAAATTGGACTATATATATATATTTTTTTTTTTGGTCTGGTTTTTGTGTAAAGTTATACTAGCCTTATAAAATTAGTTAGGGGTTGATCTTCCTTTTATGTTCTGAAAGAATTCAAGATTGGAATTATCTGTTCCTTGAATCTTGATAAATTTGTCTATAAAAATTCCTGGTCCTGGAGGGATCAGAGGGAGAAGCACAGGGGAGTGAGGTGATGGTGCACGGGTGCATTGGTGAAGGAAACTCTATGGGGACTACACCTGAAGAGGGGAGGGGGCAAGCAAATATTGTTTAAAAATAAACAATGATGTAAAAAATTTTAAAAAAATTAATTAAAAAAATACCCTATCCTTGTGTTTTCTTTGTGGAAAAAATGTTAAATATTGATAAAATTTTACTAGTGATATCAGTTGGATGGTAATCAAATTATTTAACAATAACTACAGGGCCTCCCAGTGGCGCAGCGGTTGAGCGCTGGGTTGCGAAGCTGCCCGCACCCTTTGTAGCGCCGGTTCAATCCCCGGCTGCTCCCCGGCCACCAGAGGAGGGTCCCACGTGGCGCCCAGATCTCTCCTGCCTCCCGCTGCTCCCCTCAGCAGTGTGCTTCGGTCCTTCTGCCTGTTCTGCTCCCCGCTCTGGCTCTGGTGAATTCTCTCACCCTGCCGCGCTTCTGACTGTACCCAGTGCTTGTATAAACAAACAAACAAAGAAATAAATAAAAATAAATCTTAAAAAAAACCAAAACAATAACTACAATGGTTGCCCCAACCAATTAGAACAGACCCTGACACTGAACAAACACCACAGCTGTATAGTTGCATACAAGCTAAATATCAGCACTGATATTTATCAGTGCTGATATTTAGCTCAGATTTAAAAATTTTAAAGTCAATTTTGTAATTTCATGTATCTAGGATTTTGTCCATTTTATTTAAGTTTTAAAATTTTATTGATAAATCGCTTGTAATATTTTGTCTGTAATTGCTGTTTGTGATTTTCTTTTGTAAAATTGTGTCTTGCTCTTCACCAATTTGCTAAAGGTTTTTCAGTTTTATTAATTTTTTTAATGAATAACATTTTGCTTTGTTAATCCTTCCTACTGAATATTGTTTCCTATATCACTTATTTTTGCTCTTATTTTTTATCATTTCCTCTATTGTATTTAAATGAGCTTTTGTTCTTTTTGTAATTTCAACTTTTTGTTAGTATTAATACAACTTTGTAATGGAATAAGTGCCTAATAATATTTCTCAAATGACGACTTGTTATTTTGTGCCACATACATGGAGATATCTATGCTTTGTCTTTGATCATGCCTAAGTTAATGATTAGTAAGGTGATGAATCATTGACTAAAGACAATTTGTTGAGATTTATCCTCAACTAAAATTTATTGAAAATCTGTACATATTGGAATTACTTTTGTAAAATTTTTTGTTGTGATCCATATTGTCTTTTTTATAAAAACCTGTATCTTAAAATAAAAGGAGCATCATGTGAAAATTATATCTATTGCTGATATTCCCATGCCATACTATTAATCCTCAAGGAAATTCATTTTGAGTGGGAAACACTGTGAAAATGTATTCATCTTGTTAGGACAAAAGTCATTCAAGTGCAGGAAGTTAATTTTTTTTTAAAAGATTTATTTATTTATACAAGCACTGGGTACAGTCAGAAGCGCGGGAGGGTGAGAGAATTCACCAGAGCCAGAGCGGGGAGCAGCGCAGGCAGAAGGACTGAAGTACACTGCTGAGGGGAGCAGCGGGCGGCAGGAGAGGTCTGCGCACCATGTAGGACCCTCCTCGGGTGGCCGGGGAGCAGCCGGGGCTTGAACCGGCGCTGCAGAAGCTGTGGGCAGCTTTGCAACCCAGCGCTCAACGGCTGTGCCACCGGGGAGGCCCTTAGGAAGTTAATTTTAATAGAAAATATTTTTATTAGTTAATAGAATATGGAGAGTCTGGTTTATGTATATGTATAAAAACTCCTCTTTCTTTTGAATGCACAGGTACAACAGCCATTAAAAAACTGGCAATTCCCTTGAAGGATGTTAGTGCTTAACTCCAAAAGCTTATTTGCATTTTTTCTTTATAAATGTGTACACTGGACCTCTCTGGTGGCGCAAGAGGTTAAGCACAGCACTATGAAGCAATCCGCAGCCTCTGCAGCATGAGTTCAATCCCCTGCGGCCAGAGAGAAGCCCACATGGCAAAGCAGACCTCTCCTGTCTCACCTGCTGCTCCCCTCAGCAGTGTGTTTTGATCATTCTACCTGCTCTGTTCCCCACTCTGTCTCTGGTGAATCCTCTCACCACCCCCCTCACCTCTGGCCTGTACCCCAGCTCTTGTATGCATAAATAAATAAATCTTAAAAAAAGTGTGTACACTATTTGTATATGATCTATACTTGATGCCTGAAAAATGATACCTAATCACTTTAAAAAGAAATTAATAATTAAACAGTTTAATCCACAAAATTCTTCTGTTTTAGCTCATTATTATAGATGTCATTTATAAATTGTCCCCATGCCTTTGCTAGTGAATAACCACTTTATTAATTGGTTATCCAACTATCTTTTCATTACAGTGTCTATTTTGCTACTTTGTGGATCCATAATGCCTGCTAGGTATGGTTTCTATCCTTATGGAGTTTCAGTCTTGTAGAGAGCACACATCAATCAGGGAGTCAAACAAGACACAAACAAACAAAAACTGCAACTCCGACAAACTCCACAAAAGAGAAATAAATGGCCCTTATTAAGGAGATTTGAATTCATCAATGGGATCAGAAAAGGATTCTCTGATCTGATGATTAAAAATTAACCAAGGGCTGAAAGAACAGAAGTTAACCAAGTGAAAATGGAAAGAAGCAAAATGAGTGACCAGAAGAAGGCCAGTGTGACTGAAACAGAAAAGTGAGGCTATTAGAGGGCCAGAATATGCAGGGTCCTGTAGATAGAGGGGCCAGAGTAGGATGTGGCATAGATAAGGAGGAGGCTAAAGTAAAGAATGGGAGCAATTTGAAGATGGAAAAAAGATGGATTTCAGAACTACTCAGAAATCAATGACAAGTTCTGATGATAGATAGATGGACTATAGGGCACCAGGTAGAGGAAGATTTCAAGATGACAATTTAGTGGATATAGTGGCATTTACTCAGCTATGGAACACTGAAAAGTGCCAGGTTTTGAAGGAAAATGTTGAGTCCTGCTTTATTTATGTTGGATTTGTACCTTTGAGATATGCAAAAGGAAATCCCAAGTAGACAATGAATATACAGGTTTTTGACACCCAGAGGAGACAAATAAATGAGACATATACATATCATTGGTAACTGAAGCTCTGGTCATAGGGAAGATCCTTCAAAGAGAAAGAACTTTAAGAAAGAAGCAGGAGGCAAAAGGAAAGTATATATTACCTAACAGTATTCAGAATTTTTCCCTGAGTAACCTTTACAAACAGAGACACGTGAATGTGAATAGGAGGTAAGAATGAAGGAGTCAGCTGTGGTTATGATTCAAAACCATTTTAGGTGTAGCTGATATATCCTATTTTGATTTCATGTAACAGAAACTTTCAGATTATTTACCCTCAAGTGAAATTTTAGAAGATATTTCTCTTCTGGTTTTTAGGATCCTCTGATACAGTCCTGAACAATTCTATATAAGTACATGGATATTCCATTTCAAGAATGATGAGAGAGCAATTTTTTTTAGAAATCCAGGAAATTATAAATGCAGGCTAGAAGATTGTCAAAGATTGCACATCAAATTAGTAGAATGCTGACTTTCTTGGTGTCTAAGAGTATGCAATCCATGAACAAACATCAAATACCAAGCAGAAGTTGGTAAGTATTTATTAGACACTAAGGTAATGTGTATTTATCAGGTAATGTTCCTTCTACTGTGACACAATCATGTCAGAGTTAGCTAGAGTTCTAAGACCCAGTAGTGCAGTCTAAGGCACATGAAACTCACAACTCAAGTCGTTAGCTTTGGTCTGCACTCACTGACAGGCCATTCACTGCTAGGGATAAGGAGGTAAAACAGATGCAAATCAAGATTAATTGGAGGATCTGACTTAAGGGAGTTGCAGACCTGAGGCCTAGTGGGGAAGAGGGAGGAGACAATGGGACAGAATTGGAAAGAGATTAAAATAACCAGCTCTGTTACTCTTCTCTCTCCCAGCTCAGACACCTTTTAAAAAGCAGACATATCTTTTAAGAAGGCTCAATCTGCAAGGGAATTGGAGGCAGACATGCCATTGATCGACCGGTGGAGAGCTCTCGTGTTCATCAGCCAGTGCTAAGTGTATCCTGGGAATACTGAGTGTATCAGTAAGGTGTAGTTTGCTGAGATTATGAGAATGTGATTATGTCTGCATTTGGACAGGTAGTGCCAGTGTGATAGGAAGTTATGGAAGCATGAAGCTCTGGAGCTTCATTTCCCATCACAACGACTCCCTTTCCACTGAACTTAAAGATTTGGGCTTTGTAGGGGGTTGTAAAAAAAAAACGCATATATACCCACAAAGTTCGTTCCTTTAGTTAAACACTGCTGGGTTTTCCCCTTGTTCAGTACAGGGAATTCCATTTCAAATTCTGCGTAGAAAGAGAAGTTCCAGCACCTAGGGCAGCACTTTAGGCTCAGTAGTGTTTCCACAGTGAAGATATGGAGAGACAGAACCTGAAGTCTGCTTGGGGGTTTGCAAGCTGGTCCTGCAGTTGACCAGACTCCCTACTGTGCACATGAAAGATGTGTGAGTGGTCCCTCCAGCTCATGCTCCCTGAGGGATAAAACTCAACCTTCTTAGGTCAAAATGTCACACGCATTTTTAAACAATCACCGTATTATATCTTAAAACAGGAGACATGGGAGCACAGCTGAGCATTCCCCTAGCAGTGATTTCTGTCATGTGGAGGGCTGCAGCTTGACCTGCCGGAGAGAGAATGGCTGCCAGTGGGGTGTTTAGACTTCCTTCTATTTCCACTATGTCCCTGCTCATTAAAATGGGGGATCTCCAGAGTTAAAGGTTATTTTACACAGGAAGCACATTCACTATTAGTACAACAATGTTTTCCTCTCTCCAGCCATGGAAGAACTCCACTCACAGGGAGTCGTGATAAATCAGAGCATCAGCCCTTTCCGCTCGGATACCAATAAGTCTTGCACTTCAAAATTGCTGACCTAAAAAGGATACTTGAGAAGGAGCATGTCCTTTTTTTCTCTTAAAGAAAGCAACACCAAAAGAAGTCTGATTTCCTTGTACACTTAGATGCATACAAAAAAGAAAAATGAGTCACTCTGAGTTTCTAACTTTAGTTTATAGAAACAAAGCACTGAATCATATAACTTGTCAGGGAAGACCTAGATATAGTTTTATCTAGATAACACTTGTATTACAAGAATCTGAAATTCTATTTTGGTTTTAGAGCTATGGGATTGGACCTACAACTGTCTGTTCACTAATATTTTGGCAGATCAGGATGTGACTATAAAGAAATTTAATATACGATAGAGATGGTAGAATTAGCCCATAGCACAGTCTACCCTCATTCAGAATTAGCCACTCAGGTGAAAGCTTCTCCACATACAGGACTGAAAAGGATATATGGAGTCAACACTGGGGAAAGGACTGCAGATTCAGTCCAGATATTAATGTTAATCACACCATGGATGAAATGAAGGAATTTTTAAGTTACCTACTCAATCAATTGAAAACTAAATAAAAATCTACATATAAAACATATTGACTAGATAATGACCCAAACTCACCTTTCCTCAAACCAAAGCAATGCTCTTTCAAGTCTTTTATTTTTTTTAAAGATTTATTTATTTATGCATATAAGAACTAGGGTACATGCCAGAGGTGTGGGGGGTATGAAGAGTCACCAGAGACAGAGTGGGAAACAAAAAAGGAAGATTGAATGAAATACACTGCTGAGGGGAGCAGCAGGCAAGACAGGAAGGTCTATTGTGCCATGTGGGTAGCTCCCTGGCCAGCCAGGGATTGCACTTGTGTTGCAGAGTCTGCAGATAGCTTCACAGTGTGGTGTTTAATCCCTTGCACCACCAGGGAGGCCCTCAAGTTTTTTATAACAAACTTAGTCCACCCAAAATAATTAGTACAGTTTCCTAATAACCCCTTCCTCTGTCTTCAATACTTTCAAAACTTACTTTTATTATTTCTAATACATATGAACTGCCTGCTGTTCTTATGGGGTATGTAATTATGAAATGCCAATTAAAAAATCACAAGAAATTTATAATGATACCATGAAATATATTTTAAGCATACATTTTAAAACAATCATAATAGTTGAACTACCTTATTCACTGCTCTGCCATACTGCTTCCCATCAAACTACATTAAACCAAACAAAGGAACTTGCTGACTCAGTGCATTCCAAAGCCAGGATTTGGGGAGTATCAATTTTTGCAGTATGTGCATTGCTGCTCTTCAACCATGAGAGGTTTTTACTTTTGTTTTGGGTTTTTTCTGTAAGATTTCCTGAAGTCGCGGAATATCCTTTATCACACACTGCAATTTAGTTCAGTCCCATGTAAGGTTTTAGAGAATGATTGGGTCAACAAAACCCTCTTCAGCATCAATTTTCTGTGAATTCTACACTTATCAGGGCCATTCTCTTTGCTTTTTGACCTTCTTCCCTCTCCCCCCCCCACCCCAGTATGAACCTGTAGTCTACCTATCTTTGAGTATTCTACCAAGAACTTCCAGTTTCGTTCCATGAGTTTATAACAGAAGTTGAAAGTAAGTGTTTGATTTCCCTCAACTGCTGCCTAACACCTTTTAGGTTCCTTGTAATTGATTTCAAGACTTGGACATATAACCTTACTTACCTTAATAACAGTTATCATTTAGTACCAGGCCCTGTGCTGAGCTCCTTATATATAATTCAAACCCCTTTCCTGGGGACCACCCTGTTACACTCACAGCAGCCTTTCAAGTTAAGTACTACGAATATTTGCAATTAGCAAATAAGTTAATAAAGACTTAGAAAATAGCAAAACACTTTGAAATTGTTCGGAAGAACACATATAAGATAAATAAAAAGAACTGTTGTTTCTGTTGGACTAATATTTTTGTAGGAATTGAGAGGACCCATATAATACGGGCCCATAAAGATTCAATGTGCAGATTGGAAATGATCAGATCTTACACCACCCTAAGTTGCTTTGGTTAATTACAATGTCTCCATAAAGAAAGGTACAGATTTTTACAAACCACCACAAATTGAGCTGAACTACATTTCCATTTTGTCCTTCTCGGACATGCCAGTATATAACCTCCTTAACTAATATTAGGGACTTAAAGGAAACCCAGATCTTTAAGTTCTTAGAGAAAAGAGGTTTCATTTCTAAAAGCCCAGTGCGTCCCATTAATTTTAGCATTAAAATCACCTCAACCAGAGAAGTGAATGGAATTCAAAGCATTTGCTTTCAGTACTGAATTCAGCAGCCCATGCAATTGTTCTACTCAGTGCTGCATTAGTTCTTCGCTGCTCCTACACAAAATAAGGTAAGGCAAAAGGTATTGTCTCTTCACCTGCTTCGCCTATTGTAGGGTAAATGGTTTTTAGGCTTTTCTGCCCTCCCACCATTAGGATTGCCCTGCTTGATGAGGCACCTGCAATTGTTACATTGTTGTAAGCTGTGTTGTTTACTTCTTTGGGCTTGTGGCTCAGTAGGGAGATATTGGCACCGAGAAGAGGCAGGAGAGAGAAGGGGAGAAAGGATGCCAGAGAAGCCCAGAGTGAAGACTTGCTCTGGGCTTGGAGGCCTGCCAGCCTCCTGGCCCCACAGTACCCCTGACTGCCGTGTACCTGGTTGCTGCACTTCATGTAAAAGCTCAATAAATGCCTGAGAAAGCCACCGAGGGCTCCAGGACTACTTTACCCGTCTGGTCTGCTCGATCATAAAGAACCAGCCCTGTGACCATTCTGCCACTACACCTATAAAATTCCCCTTAATTTTATATAAGATTGAAAGACATGCTCAAAAATGCTATTGACTTGATTCAGGCGCTGTCAGTCAAGTATCAGCATTCCACTCTTCTAAGCATCTTTGTTATGTCCATAAGTAAATTGTCCAAATGTGTGAATGTGAAGGGTGGGAAATCTTTATTTCGGTGGAGGTAGAGAAATAAAAATTTCTCCTAACCCTTTTTGGTAGCCATCAGAATCCCTTAAAGTGAAAGTACTTGTTATTTGTCTTTAGCAAACAAAACAAACAACAATCTTTTGATCTTTAGGAAGTTCTTTCTTGTTAAGGTAACATTCTGTCTGACTTTTATGTTTCAGCATTCATTGTATATTTAATTATTTTTAAAAGTTTTGTTTTAAACTATTACACTTTTTCATAACTTAAGGTAAACATGGCATGCTTTGTTAAAGATTAAAAATAAATTTCACACAAAACTGCAAAATGTGACAAAGATAATACCACATGGGGTCGGTATGTTCCAAAACACGATTCTCTAAACACACTACTTCATGAGAATTCTTGTTCTGAAAAGTCTCAGGAAGCCCCTGACTCTAACCCACCCTTTCCTGAAATTGGTGAAAGTATGAAATAATTACCACTGAAGTGAAAAAAAAGAATCTCAACACATCAGGGAGATATGTTCTATTTTTTTTTTAAAGACTGCTACTATGTTCAAAGTTGCTAACCTTTCAAACAGTGAGCATCTGGGATAGCAATTATAAAAACAAATGTATTTATATCTCTGAATAGAAATGTTAGTCGATGACCGCTTTTAATTCAACTTGAGAATAATTAGTAGGTCTTATTATTACATTGAAAATATCATTTCCCTTTAACTTATTGGACTTTGGTTGTGATCTTTTATAAACAAGTTTTCCTTTTTGGAAGTAACCAAATAGAGATAGAGCCGATTGCCTTTGGTGACTCATTTTTCAGGCTTGTGCCTCAGAACCTTTGAATGTTCGTTTGCTCTTCCGTTTTATTCTTTCTTTTCTCATTCTGCAGTTGGGAGACTGATTCCCCTTGGTGGATTTTGGGGCTGGGACGAATGACATGCAAATGCAGTTCTTGGAGCAGACGGTAGGTGGCGATGAAGAGCCGTCCTCTCAGCAGGCTATCGATTATGGCAGCCCAAATCAGACCTGAGAAATCTGAATGGGGAGAGACTGCTGTTAGGAGAGAGACAGGCAGGAACAGAAAACATGGGTATCTAAAATAAAATTTATTATTAAAAAAAAAAAAATAAAGTTGAATGAAATGTAAAAAAAAAAAAAAAGAAAACATGGGTATCTATTTCTACCTTTACAACGAGGATACTGGGGCTTCCCCTGGTGGCGCAGCGGTTGAGCGCTGGGCTCAGCCTCTTGCAGCGCCGGATCGTTCCCCGGCCGCCAGCAAGGGTCCCACCAAAAAAAAAAAAATACAACTAGAACACTTACTTTCATAAGTAGCTTCTTTACTTCCAAGTGGAAAATTATTCTACTCCAATTTAGGAATGCTGCCCCAAATAAAGAAATTAAATATTTAGACCGAACTGACACTTTGCAGAAGGATGTTACATGCTCTGCAACTATGGGACTCAATTTTTTTAATGCCGGTGTCATTTCCTAGGGTATACACATGTGAATTAATAAAGTGTGATAAATGTTTTTAAAATGTTTAGAATTGAGCCTCCCTGGTGGCGCAAGGGGTTAAGCACCGCACTATGAAGCGATCCACAGCTTCTGCAGCACGAGTGCGATCCCTGGCCAGCCAAGGAGAAACCCGCATGGCGCAGCAGACCTCTCCTGTCTCGCCCGCTGCTCCCTTCAGCAGTGTATTTCAGTCAGTCTGTCTGTTCTGTTCCCCAGTCTGTCTCTGGTGAGTCTTCTCACCTCCCACATTTCTGGCCTGTGTCCCAGCTCTTGTATGCATAAATAAATAAATCTTTAGAAAAAATAAAATGTTTAGAATTACCAGAGTCATTTTGTAGATTATCTCCTGGCTTCAGATTCCTGCAAAAAAATATTTTCCACAGAGAAAACTGAAATAGAGGGGTCTTCTAGGGTTTCTCTAAGAACATAGTCAGAAAATGGATGACCTGAGATGTAAGATGGAGTTGTAACTATGGTACTTAGCTCAGAGCGGAATGTGCTAGACATCAAGAAGGAATGTGCTCTGGGTTTGCTGGAATGAAGTAGGATTTATTAGATATTCTTTCCCAGAACCAAAAATTGACAATTGGTTGACCTAAATGAAATTGTTGCTATCTGGACAGGGTTGTGGGAAATCGAAGAAAGACTAAGCTACAAATTTATTGTTTTGGCATCAGGTCACTGCCACAGTCTGTGAAAAGTAGACCTCAGGGCCTCCCTAGTGGCCCAAGGGGTTAAGCATCACACTATGAAGCAATCCACAGCCTCTGCAGCATGAGTTCCATCCCTAGCAGTTCAGGGAGCAACCCACATGGCACAGCAGACCTCTCCTGTCTCGCCTGCTGCTCCCCTCAGCAGTGTATTTCAGTCAGTCTGCCTGTTCTGTACCCCGCTTTGTCTCTGGTGAATCCTCTCACCCACCCACCCCCACCCCCGCCTTGCACCTCTGGCCTGTACCCCAGCTCTTGTATGCATAAATAAATAAATCTTAAAAAAAGAAAAAAAGGAAAAGTAGACCTCAAAGCAAATCAGTTCAGGTTAAGTCTTCATAAAAACTGAAATGATACAATCTTGGAATTAAAGATCACTCCAAAAAGCAAAATTCCCCAGAAGAACATCTTTGGAAAATTACCTTCCAGATAACATGGGGAAGAGGCTCTAATGGCCTTTCAGAAGAATGCAATCCATTCTTGAACCCTCATTTAAACGCTACTTAAAATACAATGGAGGACCTGGAACATGTAGCTTGTTCTTGGACGTGTAAGAGTTGTATAGAAAAGATGGACACATTTTTGTCTTTTTATTTGGACAACAATCTAAAAAAGTGGGCCTCCCCTCCCCTAGTGGCACAGTGGTTGAGTGCTGGGTTGCAAGGCTGCCCACAGCCTATGCAGTGCCGGTTCGATCCCCAGCCACCGGCAAGGGTCCCACCAAAAAAAAAAAAAAAAAATTAGAACTAATATGTAAATGACTTTTTAAAATTAGTTGACCTTTTTAAAAGATCGATTTTTATTTATTTATGCATATAAGAACTGGGCTGTAAGCTAAAGGTGTGGGGGGTGAGAGGATTCACAGAGACAAAGTGGGGAGCAGAACAGGCAGATCTACTGAAATACACTGCTGAGGGGAGCAGTGGGTGAGACAGGAGAGGTCTGCTGTGCCATGTGGGCTAGCTCCCTGGCTTGGAATGGAACTCATGTCATAGTGGCTGGCAGTAGCTTCATAGAGCTGAGACTTTAACCCTTGTGCCACCAGGGTGGCCCAACTTTTTTTTTTTAATTTATTCATGTAAGAACTGGGGTATAGGCCAGAGGTGCAGGAGGGAGAAAGGATTCACCAGAGACAGAGGGGGTGCAGAAAGGGCAAATCTACTGAAATACACTGCTGAGGGGAGCAGCAGGCGAGTCAGGAGAGGTCTGCTGTGCCATGTGGGTAGCTCCCTGGCGGGCTGGGGATCAAACTGGTGCTACAGAGGCTGTGGACAGATTCACAATGCTATGCTCAACCCCCTGTGCCACAAGAGAGGTCCCCAACTGTTTGTTTCTGAGTAGTTTTCTGTTTACAGAAAAATTGAGTTTTCCCCTGACACCAGTCTCCCCTGTAATTGATACCTTGCATTAGTGTAGCACATTCATTACCATTCATGACCTTTAACATTAGAATATTATTAATAAAAACCCATACTTGACATTGGAGTTCGCTCTTTTTGTCACACAGTCTGTGAATTTTCACAAAGGTAGATTTTTTTTTTATCAGAGAGCCACCAGCAGATATTTTTTAGTGCTTAGTTCGTTTATTACATATTGTGAGAGTATTTCTAATTTAACTGCTCAGGATCAATAAGAAAAGAGTAAGTTGGACTGAACAGGTGACAAATGACCTCGGTTTTGGTACAGGAAAGTGACATCATAGTGTGCTTCAGAAGTGAAATATCTCTGGGGTGCAGAAAAATAAACGTGTTTGGTTTGGTTTATTACAATTTTCACAGTGCTCTCCGTGTCCAAGACAGAAGTCATCAGTGCCATATTCATGCTGTGAATTTATTTCAGCAAAACATCATCATGTCTCATATTTAAAATAGTTATATAAATATTGTTGACATTGTAGTTTTGTTTGTACTTTACACATTTGTAAATGTGGCCTATAAATATAATTTATTAATGTGTACAACTGTAACTGCATACCTAGTTGTATGCCTATAATTAAGAAACGTAACAGAAAATTATTTCTAAGGATTTGCAAGAATTTTTTTTTTCTGTTAATGAGCCTGTACATGACCCAAGTTTCAGAAACTCTGTCCTGAGTATTAGCTCTTTTCTTTCTGGAGCAAATAGCTGCTTCCCTGTGATTTGCACACACTTTCCTGGCTCTGCCCTCTGAAATCTAATTCTTCTTCCACACAACAGCACTTTAAGTATTTAAATGTAACAATTGCTCAATTTGAAGCTTTCTCTTTTATATTTTAAGAAGCTGAAACAGATTAATGTGGACTGAATGTATGTATAATTCCTCAAAGTTTAGTTATAACTACTCCACCAGCCATCCATGATTGTCACATACCACGGTATTGAGAGCTGAGTTTAAGTCTTACTTCTCTAATTTACCAGCTCTCTCAAACGTGAAAATAAGAGCAGAACGGTCTGATTTGTTTTTTGTGAATTCATGATGACTCTTAGGGGTTAGCAAAGGGTTCTGTAATGTAGCCTTTTCCCATGTGAAAACCGGACAATGTCTTCTATATCTAGTGTTCTGAAAATTATCATTCCATATGATTTCTCAAGATGAGCTGGAAGCGGTCCTTCAAGCAAAACCTCAAGTTATTTTTTCCCCAGTACTGTGGTTGTAATTGCCTGGACCAGAGTGAAGGGTGAGAAACCTTTTCTGGTAAGTACCGTGCTACTGATAACTGGAAATTAGAAGTTATTTTCACGGTCTTTAAAACGCCAGTTGAAAATGCTCCTTTGGGGACAGAGATCAGATGGTAGGATGCAGAGCCCCTGTGGAAATGAGAGCAGTATCAGTCTGCTGCTAAGACAAAAAAGATTCTCAGTGAAAAGAATCTATCCTTGTCGTATGAAAGATTACAGAATATCTTAGACCGAAATGTGAAAGTCAACAGAAAAACTAAAGAAAAAATAGCTGTGGGTGACCTAAAGAATTGAGAGCAGGTTGGGATGAGGTTGAGAAAAAGTTTCTTCAAACAGGAAGTGGAGGAATGAGCACACATAGAAGGAGAGCTGTCCCGAAACACCATTTAACAAGGGCATGTGTGTGTGTGTGTGTGAGACAGAGTGGAGGTGGAGGGAAGACAATTTTACTAGCAGTCTCACCCTGCAGAGCCTAATCTTAAATGGGCAGGAAAAAGAGGGAATAAGCATTACCTGCTACCTTTCAGTATTGTGATTTTTAACTGCTTATAATTGGCTATGAGTCCCTTAAGAGGAAACTACAAATTTTGATCATTCAAAGCCAGAAGGTAACTCCTGTGGGAACCAGTGATGAGTAAGTTTGTGTAGGGAAGCCAAGGCCAACCGTTGCTCATCCAGGCATAAGAGAGATGACTGGTGATACAAAGACAAGTCTGGCTGTTTGGCTATAATAGAGGAGTATAGATCTTGGAGATAGACAAGCCTGGGAAGACTTGGGTAAGACTCCTTACTCCAACATTTACTAGCCATGTGACCTTAGGAAATGTTCTTAACTTCCTCTTCCTTAAAATTGGATAACAGTATACTTAGCTCACAGCTCTCCTGCCCCCTGGGACTATGCAGATCCCTTTCTTTTTCTCCTTTTCCTAATATAAACCTGTACTTTTAAAATGTAAAAATAGGGCCTTCCTGGGGGCACAAAGGGTTAAGCACAGCACTATGAAGCAATCTGCAGCCTCTGCAGCACGAGTTCATCCCCAGCCCGCCAGGGAGCAACCCACATGGCACAGCAGACCCCTCCTGGCTCACCCACTGCTCCCTTCAGCAGTGTATTTCAGTCAATATGCCTGTTCTGTTCCCCACTCTATCTTTGGTGAATCCTAAACCCCACGCATCTCTGGCCTGTACCCCAGTTCTTATATGCATAAATAAATAAATCTTTTTTAAAAAATGTACAAATACCAAAGAGATTGTTGTGATAATTGAATGAGTTTCTTTTCTACACAAATATACATATTTTTGTACATATTTAATTAATACACTCACATGTGTGTATAATAACTAATATTTAGTTATTGTATATATAGACACATGTATATATTAATATATACATAAAATTAATATATAAATGAAGTTAATATATACATAAAGTACTGAAAGAATGGAATGGAAAGTGTTATGTCAGAATTATTATTTTCACTTGGCCTCCCCTGACTTCAAAGAAGTTGGAAAAGTGAATATGTGGTTAAGGAGAAAGGACTTACCACAAGAAATTAAAATCAAACATGCCTGTCCCCAGGGGTTGTCTCAGGACTGGTTCTGCTGGGAACAGGGACTCTCGATGTGGCATATACATAAAATCAGAGAGTTGTTAGCAAGGAAGTGGACCGGGGCTAGGGGTGGAGGCTGCGGTGTCGCGGAATAATAATGGCTGTTGTAGAAATTGCAGACTGTTTGCAACACACCTTTATTTACAGGTGAAACAGAGATGCACGAGGTTTTTCCAAGATGCCACAGCTGCTTGGTGGTTAACCACAGCAAAATCCAGGCATTTTGTATCAATGTTATTTTTTGGTACAAAACGATTTGATCTTTGTGTTTCCTCACTAGCATGGTCCTAGTAGATCTAGTTTTGATAGATCCTAAGAATTCTGAAAACAAAGCAGAGCTATTGCATGAACACAACCAACAATTAAAGTGTCACTGTAAATAGCACACTTGATTCAGAGTACAGGTTACACAGACAACTTGGTCACAATTCTCCAGGTTGTCTTCATCTGAGGTGTTATGCTTGGCTTGTTTGACTAGAGAACTTCCAGTATCTTTTAAGAACACATAACATTTCTAGTCCATGGTATACACATCCTGCTTTTAAAGTTGGGACAGAAGTGAAGTAGCTATTTGTTACCAACTCATTCATTCCATTTTGAAGCAATATAAACATCCAAACTAGTTCAATGATGGTTCCATTGTGAAATATTAAGTGGAGATTAAGCTCTTAAGTGTAAAGACTGGCTGTGAAGCAAAGAGGAAGAGTTGACCCTGTAATTGATGTTAAGAGAACAAAGCTAGATGGCAAATATTCTGGGCCTGCCCATGTCACTTAGGGCTCTCACTTGTTCCAGGCAAGTTCCAGGTACAGATTGAGCACCTCTGAACCTGGGTCCTCTTTCCCAACCACTGTGGAAACACACAGCTGAGAAATTGGCTACTCTATCCCCCTCTACTCAGCAATTCTCACACAATGACTGTGGAGGGTTGATAAATGAATGCCCCAGCTCCACCACTCCTAGAATAGAATAATTTTGAGATGCGTGTTTTGCACCATGTCCCCAAATTTCCTTGAGGATTAAGCTTCCATGGCTTAATAAGCATGTACTTTATTGTCTGATTTTCCGGTATTGCTTCCTCACTGTCCTAACAATCTTGCCTATACTTCCCAAATAAAATAATTTTGTGTGAACCCTTGTCTCAGGCTTTGCTTCTAGGAAAACCCCAGCTAAGAACTGCAGGAAAAGGAATTGTAGACATGGCCCTGATTGCCACTATGGAGGGTGTGTGTACACATAGACCAGGATGAAAAAGAAATATGCGGGCCTCCCCGGTGGCACAGCGGTTGAGCGCTGGGTTGCGAAGCTGCCCGCAGCCTTTGAGCGCCGGTTCAATCCCCGGCTCCTCCACCGGAGGAGGGTCCCACATGGCGCGCAGACCTCTCCTGCCGCCCGCTGCTCCCCTCAGCAGTGTACTTCGTCAGTCTGCCTGCTCTGCTCTCCCCTCCGACTCTGGTGAATTCTCTCACCCTCCCGCGCTTCTGACTGTACCCAGTGCTTGTATAAATAAATAAATAAAACTTTAGAAAAAAAAAAAAAAAAAGAAATATGCAACTAAGGTAAATGAATGAGAATAATGAGAGTATGTTAGATACGTTTCCTCTTTCTCAGCTTTTTGTTGCTGTATAAGCTTAAACATTTTTTTTTGTTTTATGTTTGTAAACAACAGTAAAAACATCTGTTTGCTCCCAATCCGCATGCACAGAAGTAGGGAGACAGAAGTGAGAAATAGCTGAAGAAATGGGTTGCCCCTGAAATGACCTGTAATAAGGAAAACAGGGATGAGAGCATGTGAGGTAGTAAGATTTCTGGAGCCAGTTGGGGTGTGAGGACATAACCGTGGCTATGGCAGACCTCAATCTGGTCCACAACTAGAATCTATGTACTTTCAAAATTTACATTGTTTAGTGACCCAAAGTACATAAATAATCAGGTTTTCAAAGAGCAAGCAGTATAAATGAAAATGCACATTGTATTCATTCCTAATTTTTTCCCCAAATTCCAAATAACTAAGCATTTTCTTTGGAAAGATAACTTTACAGATAAGTCAAATCATTTCTATTTTAAAACTGTATGTATATATCTTCAACGATCAGAAGTTCTTTTATTTTACTGGGCTAATTTCCATGTAAAACCTTTTTTTTAATTTGAAGGGGTGAGTTTTGTTATCTTGCTTTAGGAACATTAAAGGAGACTGTAGACACTAACATATTACTTTATTTTTCCATTCTTTTTTTAATTTAGATTTTTCATTCAAAATGCACACACACAAATTGATTCTGTGACAATGGGAATTTAGACCCCCAAACCAAGATCTAAACAGACTTCAATGTAAAGTCAAACTATTTGGACATTGATCTCTAAGATATATATTGTATCTGACAATGTCACTTTTTAAAATTAGGGGGAGTCAATAACTATGGCATCTAAGAAGGTAAATGATTTTATTTGAAAGGCTAATTAACTTAATGTACAAGTTTTTATTCTCCTATAAAAAAGGGGGTTGTTTTATACTAGTAAAATAAGGAAAGAAAATGTGCTCTTTCCCTCTTATTATCTTTTCCTATTGGGAAACACAGTAGAGGTTGTACAGGTGCAGAGATCTCTATTCAAATCCTGATTCTGCCCCTTACTGGCTGGGAAATCTTGAGCAAGCTACTTCTCTGTGCTTCAGATTCTCCTTCTGTGGAATCAACATTATGCCCAAGAAAAACAGTCCATAATAACAAAAAGAAAGCAACCAAAACACCCATCAACAGGAGAACATGCACAACAGAGAAAATGAATAAACTGCAGTTACTTGTGAAAACAAGGATGAATCTAAGGAATAGAAGTGAACATAGTGTGGCCACCCTTTTTATCAGTCTCAAAATAACCAAAATTAAGCAATGAAGTATTTATGCATACAGTAGAAAAAAATACAGGAGAAACACAAAACTCTGAAGAGTAGTATAATGTGGAGGATGTAAGAGAATGGGAGGTGGGGAGTGCATAGTTCGATATAAATTATTGTCAATGTTCTTTTTCTTGAAATGTATGGTAAGTTTATTGGCAAGTTTATTTTGTTATTTAAAATATGAATAAGTTAATGAAAAGTATGAAAGATAGAGGGCCATGCCTGGAACAATGAGAATGTGCCTGAATCAAAATTATGATTAACTCAATGTTATGCCAATGCATATGAAGTTGGAAAGAGACTAAGTGGTACCTACTTCATAGAGTCATTCCAGGAATTAAATGAGAAAATGCATATCAAGTGCTTAACAAACAGCCTAGAAAATAGTACATTTTTAATAGATGATGGCTCAAGTTGCTATTTGGCAAAACCAGTTTGATACTATTTCAGACTTTAGAAATGTCTCTTATACTTATATCAATTTCAAACAAAAGATTGATTATAAAACTGTGTTGTCAGCTCAGTTCTACACATGTCACAGATGTATAGAACAGATCCTTGGAGTCAACCATTTATTTTTTTGAAAAGATTTATTTATTTACGCATACAAGAATGGAGTTACAGGCCAGAGGTGTGGGCGGTGAGAGGATTCACCAAAGAGAGAGTGGGGAACAGAACAGACAGATTACTGAAATACACTGCTGAGGGGAGCAGCAGGCAAAACAGGAGAAGTGTGCTGTGCCATGTGGGTAGCTCCCTGGCTGGCCGGGGATTGAACTCGTGCTGCAGTGGCTATGGACAGCTTCATAGGTTGTGTCTTAACCCCTTGCACCACCAGGGAGCCCCAACCATTTATTTTTAAGGATTTGTGATATGCTAGCGTTGGGTCTTGGAAACAATGGTATTACAGAGCTAGTCTTTGTGGGGTATGTGGAATGATGTAGGAATAAACCAATAATTACATAGTTATCAAGGTGATGAGGGCTACAGAGTTGTGGAGTGCGGGTGCTAGGTGTGACCTTGCATTGCTGATTTGCAGAGAAGCACAGCATAGTAGAGTAGACTTGCACTGGTCATGAAGCACCCACAGTCCTAGCTCCACCTGCCTGAGGCAGTGACCAGCCTCAAGGATGTTACGAGTGAACAAGTTAGCTTGAGTCAAGCATTTAGAAAAGCACACAGCACAAAGTGAGTATTCTGTTAGTATTGCACAGAAAATAAAGCAAGTGCATATCCTTAAGGAGCCAGCTCCCCACTTCTATTCTTATGCACTACACACAAACACTTCTTATCTGTAAAAGGATCTTGTTTTGTCTTTTTGGACTTCTATAACAAATTACCATAGACGGTTGCTGGGTGGCGGCAGGGGGGTGGTGGCTGATACATAACAAAAATTGATTTCTCAAGTTCTGGAAATGAGGAAGTACAAGATCAGGGGACCAACAGAGTCATTGCCTGGTGAGAGCCCACTTCCTGGCTCATGACAGTCCCTTCTCACTGTGTCCTCACATGGTAAAGGGGGATGGAACTCTCTGAGGACTCTTTCATAAGGACATTATTCCCACTTACTATCTAATCACCTCCCAAAGGCCCATCTCCTAATCCTACCACTTTGAAGACTAGATGTCAACCTGTGAGTTTGGGAGGGGCACAAGTGCTCACTCTCTAGCGCGGGCCAGTCACACCTCTCTCTTACGGTGTTTAGGAGCTTTGAATGAGATGGTGTTTATGAATGTGTATGTGCTAAGCACACCCACAACATTCACAAGGGCGTTCTTATTACTGTTACTTTTGACTTTCCCTGGCACAAAATAATCTTAGAGAATAATTAGCTGTCCTTTAACAGGCAAAGTAAGGAAATGGTTCTGCTATCCTCATCTGTGTCAATGTCACATCACCTGGGGGTCTATATACAAAACGTACCATAGCCTCCACCTTTACTGCTCATCTTCAGCCTCATGCATGTGTCCACGGCCATACTGAGCATGGACCCTTGTCTAGTTCCCAGGCCCTGATGATGTGGGATTCATTTTTGGCTGTTTGTTGTGAACAGAGCACAAGCATTTGATTACCCCACAGTCAGTGGCTCCAGGGATCTCTGTTACCATCCCTGCTCACTCCCCACCCCGACTGCTACTCCCCGAAGAACAGCAAGTAGCAATCTGGGTAAACTGGGGCCAAGAACTTAAAAGCTGTTGCCTTATTATGTAAAAGCAGCAATACACTGGATGTTAATGACAGATGTGATTAATCTAATGACCTTCAACTTATTCCATCCAGTTAAATTGATAGAGACACTTGACTATAATCACTGAGACACTTCATTCCACAAATGCTTCTTAATCACCACAGTGCTAGACATTGTAGAAAGAGGTACTTACTTTTACTTATCACTTGAAATAAATGTGCTCATAATAAGCTTATCAAATTATTCATAATGAGCTTTTTAGCACATTTCTCTGCTTTTGTGCTATACATGGTTGATTCTATGGGGGAATTGAAGCATGAACATATGGAAGATGAAACCTTAATCACTGCAGAATAATGATCATTGACTTATTAATTCAACACTAAGACATTCTACTCTTGCCTTAAAAGCAAAGAAGGAGTGGGAAAAGGACTGTATTCAAACAAGTTAAAAACCAGTTAGGTTTATTTCTTCTCTATGTCTATGAAAAAGTGAGAGATAATTGTGAACACAAGTATAAATATTTTGAATGCACCCTTCCTGTAAAAGGCAAAGCAAATGATGGTGGAGTGAACTACAGCTGAAATTTAACCTCTGCCCCAGAAATGCCCAGGTAGGACCTTGTCCTTCATGACTGTCAGGACTGTCGTTCTAGGAGCCCCACCTCTCACCACAGGTTGTCCAAGCCTGAGCTGGCAAGGATAGAAAGCTGCCTTGGCCTTCCTGCTGCTCTAACCCCAACTTCACTTTGATGTTCAAAAACAAATTCATCCTGTTCTCCATATCCCATGTCATGTTCACATTCCCAATACACATGGGCAATATGATATCTGGAATTATTGAACCCTTTCATTTAAACCTATGCTATTGGGCCTTCCTGGTGGCACAGGGGTTAAAATCAGCACTATCAAGCTATAACCAGCCACTGCAGCACGAGTTCCATCCCTGGCCAGGGAGCAGACAACATGGCACAGCAGATCTCTCCTGTCTCGCCCACTGCTCCCCTCAGCAGTGTATTTCAGTAGACCTGCCTGTTTTGCTCCTCACTGTCTCTGGTGAATCCTCTCACCCACACACCTTTGGCCTACACCCCAGCTCTTGTATGCATAAATAAAAAATAAATCTTTAAAAAAAAAAAAGAAGCAGGTTAAAAATATTGAAATCTGAGAAAGGTCAGAGTGACAAAAGAGAGAGTGTAGTGGAATCCATCTGCACTGTAAACTGCAATCCAAAGAGGAGGAGGGAAAAGAAGAGAGGAAGGATTCACGGGGCAGTGGAAAGGAAAAGAAGCCCAGGTCAGGCCTCCCCGGTGGCACAGTGGTTGAGCGCTGGGTTGCAAAGCTGATCGCAGCCTCTGCAGCACCGGTTCAACCCCCGGCTGCTCCCCGGCCACCGCAAGAGGGTCCCATATGGCGCGCAGACCTCTCCTGCCACCCGCTGCTCCCCTCAGCAGTGTACTTCGGTCCTTCTGCCTGCTCTGCTCCCCGCTCTGGCTCTGGTGAATTCTCTCACCCTCCCGCGCTTCTGACTGTACCCAGTGCTTGTATAAATAAATAAATAAATCTTTAAAAAAAAAAATAAGAGTTGTCATTTAAAAAAAAAAAAGAAGGAGAAGCCCAGGTCTACAACTGGCTTAGGTGAATGCCCACAGTTTGTAAATTAATGTGAAGTACATGGATTAACCAGAACAGCGCCAACCAATAAGGGTGGAGGTGAGAGGGAGGGAATGGATACACAGCTGGGGAAAGATCTGAACAGGACAGTATTCAGTTGGATTTGATTTGATGGTTATGGAGAATCCCAGTGTCATGCAATAACATGGTCAAGCGGGAGAAATGGGGAGAGAGCGCAAGACCTCTCATTAGGGGAGGGGTGAAGAGATGAGGGTGAAGAGGTGAAGTGTGTTGGATGGATATAAAGAACGATGTTGTTGCAAAGCCACTGGGGACCTGGTCAAGAGATGTGGATGGACTTTTGTTGACGGGAAAGATATGGACAGATTGACACAGGCAGTAGAGAAGGAAGCTGCTGTCCTTGGCAGCTGACAATGAGTGATGAAAACTAGAGAGGCGGCAAAGATTACTGAGGCTTCAGACTTGTAGAAGCAACAGGACGCTGGCACAGCCCACGAGGACAGAGAAGTTGGGCAACAGGGAAGACTGGGTAAGGAAGGGTGGGGAGTTTGAGGTCTCAGGGCTATTTATATTCAGCTGGAGATGTCCTGGAGCCCTTGGTACGTGACTTAGAGAAGGGGAAAGGCCAGGGTGTGTCCGGGGGTAGGAGGGTGGTGGGAGGCAGTAATGGATCATGCAAGGTGGATGGAGGAGTAGGAAGCTGGGTGCTGTCTGCTGAGAAAGGTAAGCGCTCCACCTGGAGATGTATAAGTCAGTGAAAATCTTTATTAGAACCCTGTCACTCCATCTCTTCGTCTGGAATACTAAGAAAACAGGACAATCTCATTTCACTTTCATTTTACATATACTGTGAAGTTTATAATTCTCTTTTATTTAAAGCACTGACTAGGGGGGCCTCCCTGATGGCGCAAGGGGCTAAGTCTCAGCACTATGAAGCTATCAGCAGCCACTGCAGCATGAGTTCAATTCCCCAGCCAGGGAGCTGACCCACATGGCGCAGCAGACCTCTCCTATCTTGCCTGCTGCTCCCCTTAGCAGTAGATCTGACTGTTCTGCTCCCCACTCTGTCTCTGGTGAATCCTCTCACCTCCCCCCACCTCTGTGCTAGGCCCCAGTTCTTGTATGCATAAATAAATAAAATAAATCTTAAAAAAAAAATCCTAAACCTCTCAAGAAAAGGTGGTGTTACATGCAATGGAATATTAAGGAAATTCTGACACCTGCCACACATGGCCAAACCTTAAAGACATTGTAGTAAGTGAAATAAACCAGATATGAAAAGGCAAATGCTGTATGATTCCACTTATATGAGGTATATGATGTAGTCGAACTCATAGAAGCAGAGAGTAGAATGGTGGTTCTCAGATGGGGACTGGGGCAGGGAGGGAGCAGAGGAGATGGGAAATTTCAGTCTTTTTTTTAAGATTTATTTATGCATGCAAGAACTGGGTACAGGTCAGAGGTATGGGGGGGTGAGAGGATTCACCAGAGACAGAGTGGGGACAGAATAGGCAGATGTACTGAAATACACCACTGAGGGGAGCAGCGGGCGAGTCAGGAGAGGTCTGCTGCACCATGTGGGTAGCTCCCTGGCCAGGGATGGAACTCATGCTGCAGCGGCTGCGGATAGCTTCATAGGTTGCATCTTAACCCCTTGCGGCACCAGGGAGGCCCAGAAGTTTCAGTCTTGAAAGATGAAAAAGTTGTAGAGATCACAATATGTAAATACTTTTGTACTGTACATTTTTTAATGGGGGAGATGGTAAATTTTATATATTGATTTATTTTTTTATTTATTTTTTATAGAGGCATTTTATTTATTTATTTGTTTGTTTGTTTGTTTGTTTGTTTGTTTTGTTTATACATGCACTGGGTACAGTCAGAAGCACGGAAGGGTGAGAGAATTCACCAGAGCCAGAGCGGGGAGCAGAGCAGGCAGAAGGACCGAAGTACACTGCTGAGGGGAGCAGCGGGCTGCAGGAGAGGTCTGCGCGCCATGCGGGACCCTCCTCTGGTGGCTGGGGAGCAGCCGGGGATCGAACCGGCGCCGCAGAGGCTGCGGGCAGGTTCGCAACCCAGCGCTCAACCGCTGCGCCACCGGGGAGGCCCTTATATATATATTTTTATCATCCCCAAAAATATCCTAGATATGGGCCTAATGACGGTATGACCTTGACCTTGTATAAGCCAGCTAATTCCTTGGAGTCTCAGTTTCTTCATCTGTGTGATGGACACAGAACACACAGCTCATGGAGATACCCTGAAGATTAAATGAAAGTAGGTGTTTGAGGCTCTTACCTTACCACCTAGTATGTCTTTAATGAAATTAAAGACTCTAAATTTAGTTCCCCAATCATCAAAACCTGAATGATTTTCTTTTAAGAATCTAGACCTATGTGAACCTTTAGCAGCATATCATAGTGCCTCCCTCACAATGTTGAGGATGAAATATTTCACAGTAACACTTCTGAGCTGCTATACCCAAAGGGTTTGCAATAGGACTACAGAAGAAGTGTCCCTCATCTGTTTTTGGTTGAAGAGACACCCAAATAAGCAAGCCACTCTTCCTGTCAAAAGAAGCTGAATCTATTCTTTTCAAACCACAAAAAATAGATAGAATTAAAATACCACTGGCCAGAATACTGGGATTTCATACGTGCAGGGCCTCAGAAACCTAGAAAAGCCCTTTGCAAAGTAGAAGTCATGGGCAATAGAAGTCCTGAGCAATACTCCTCTCCTCCAAGAAAGAACAAATGTTAGGAATACCATTACTAACAATTTGGTGTGTAAAGTGAAATTTGAACAAATCCCAACATACAGATATAGATCTTACTGGAGGCAGGTGACAAGATTAATATACTTACAACAAATCCCCAGAAATTAGAAATCCAAGAAGTAGAGGAATTCAGACCAGATAGAGCAAAGAAGATTGTCAGCCACCCCGTCTAAAAGTTTTTCCTACCTCTTAGTAAAAAGAATTTGAGAGTTTATGCCCAAATGCTGTTCTACATGTTTTCTACATATCCTACACATTTAAGATTTATTGCCTAAAATTATGTCAACTGGCGGTAACTGGATTGGGCTTATTTTCATAGCATGGTTTCAAGCATTCTCAATACTTCCCTTTGTTATCTTCATAAAGTCCTGGGTTACAGACAGTTGCCAGCTATTATTATAGCAAGATACCTGCACAGGGTGGACCCTCTGACTCTTGCAGTTAAAATGCTGGTGCCTGGAGTTTCCAGGTAAGCAGCAACTTTCATACAATGTTTGTTTCTGGGTGTGCGACCTGTAACAATAGTGCACCACACCCAGAAAGACAATATGCCAAAATATTAAAATATCCTACTCAAGGACTATGTCACGTAGAACACCCGTGGCCCTAGCACAAGCCAGTCCTTTTTAAGAGGTCAAGGCCTTGGGTGGGTTGGTCAGACTTTGTTGGTACCTTCATGTTGTTCTCAACTTTCTTAGGCTGTTTTTCCCCCAGGTGTCCCATGGATTTTTCTCACCTGCAGTGATAATATGGTGGGCAGGAGAGAGCGAGGGGCTTTGGTGTCAGGCAAAAGTGAGTTGAAATCCCGTCTCTACCTCTTTGAATAATGGCGCAAATTGATCATATTACTTAATCTTTGTAAGTCTCCGAATTCCTCATCTCCAGAGGATGCCCAGAAGCTATCTTAATATTGTGGAGATAAGATGAAATAGTTGTAAGGTCTAGTTCACATAAACTGAGTTTTTCCCTAAGAGTTAGAGACTGCCCCTCACCCCTCATTTCCCCTAATTCTAATTCTTGTTTCATTCTTTCTTTTTTTTTTTTAAGATTTATTTATTTATTTATTTAAGCACTGGGTACAGTCAAAAGCGCGGGAGGGTGAGAGAATTCACCAGAGCCAGAGCAGGGAGCAGAACAGGCAGACCGATGAAAATACACTGCTGAGGGGAGCAGCAGGCAGCAGGAGAGGTCTGCGCTCCATGTGGGACCCTCCTCCAATGGCCGGGGAGCTGCTGGGGATTGAACCGGCGCTGCAGAGGCTGCAGGCAACTTCACAACCCAGTGCTCAACCACTGCGCCACCGGGAGGCCCTCTTGTTTCATTCTTTCTTGTTTCATCCCAGGAAACTGCTCTGAGGCCTTGACTTCTTTCATTCATGGGTCCTCTCCTCACGCACACCCTGATAAACAGTTTCTAATATTTATGAACAGTTCATCTTCCTTGTCTTAATTACTTTCTCCTCTAACCGATTATTTCCTCTACACAAAGATGGTCTGCCCCCTTAATTTCACAACTGTCTCAAATGACTAAAATGCTAATAATGGATTGCTAACATTTCAGCATTTACTAATGTCACTCTTGAGAGGTAGTTCTTTTTCACTGCACTTCCTATCATTAATGATCTGGCCTATAAGTTCACTTGGGGCATTTGTTTTGTGTTCCCATTCTCTGTGTGTGTGAGAGGGAAAGCACGTGTGTTTTCTTGAACGTGTCTGTTCTTTTCTCTTAAATACCAGGACTTTTTTAATCTAGACCCCTGCAACCCATTTGTCGTCAGGGCCCAGCAGGACAGTTCAGTCTGTACGTGCGCCCTGGCGGCCTCTCCTTCCACCTCGGTATCCTGCTCAGGAACTTTCTCCTACAGAGTCACTGCTAATTAACTCAGATTGAACCAGTCTTCAGGGCTACGTGTTCAAATGAAAGGCCATGGAGGGAACGGGCATCTCCCTGCTTCCTGCAGAGAGATCAATCTCTCCTTCCCCTTTAACTTACAGGCCACTTCCTCCAGGAAGTGGGTGTTCTTTATTTTATAATCGGTCAGAAGTACTAGCTCCATGTTGGATTTTTTTTTTTTTTTTTTTTTTTTTTTTTTTTAGAAGTAATTTAAAACGTGTCTCTGTGGCTTGCACTCCATCCCCTCATGGATACCGGGGAGGACAAAGCAATCTGCAGCCCTTGCTTGTTCTCTCTCATGCTAAAAACAAGAATGCAGCTGCTTGGGCTATTGGCCCCCTGCAGTGAGCTCTGGCACAGCCTAGGGATATGAGGAGGAGGGTTGTAGATATGAGATGTGATAAAATCTGGGGCTTGGCACCCTGCAGATTTGAAAAAGCCACTTGAGGCAAACTTCTGTTAGAATATGCAGACTGAGGCTTGTTTACCTTTAGTTACTCCACAGAGTTCTCTGGACACATATGGTTGCTGTTTTTATTTTGACTAATTTTGATTTTTTTTTTTAAAAAGCCCTAATGGAGAAAAGCAAAAGCAAGATTTTTAAATGATCTAATTGTCCAATGTGACTTCTTGGGAAATCAAGAATTTCCAGGGAGTGTAGAGGCAGAGCTGGGCTGGAGCAACAGAAGGAATTCAGAATCTTGGAAGCAGTCACAGAAGTAGCATATCATCTGGGCCTCGGTCCCCCATTCACAAAAATAGGAGTCACCAATTGTTTGCTAGGTTTAAACTAGGAAGAAATTTCAAGATGGTTCATTGTAAAGAATTATATAGATTCTATGATGATCATCTTGATTATAGGAAATATAGATATAATATAGGAAATGCTCCTTTTGTGAGAATCCTCACAAAATAGGGAGATTCTATTATTATCCCTGGTTGACAGAGAAGAGGAGGAAGGTTTCAGGGAATGAAGTCAGAGAACAAACGTGCCACCTCCTTGGCCCATCTCTAGAAGTTTTGCCCTTAACCGCCAGTCCTCATGCTGCCCTCAGGATTGGCTTCCATAAAATATAAATTAGAAATAGAATTCACCTTTATTGTAAAGAAATCCAAACAGTAGAGATATTTGGAAATGGAAATACACTTAACAGCCCTCCACGGAAGAGAGGGAACAGTTTGCTTAACAGCCCTCCTCCCTTTGTCCATGCCTGCGCTCAGGAATGTGTTTGTTTTCACAAAAGTGAGATCGCTCTGTGCATTGTTCTGCACAACTGTCACATCTTTATTTTTAAATGGAAGTGATGTGGGTTAGCAGATAAGTGGAAGTTTGGGCATCAGAGCTGTGATGAAGCCCCCAGCCCCTTCGATTGCTGGCTGTGTGGTTTGGGCAAAGGGCTCAACTTCTCTGAGTCTCCTCTTTCAAATGAACACCCCACTGTGTGTCTTTCAGAGATATAAGTGCTGATGTATGTAAAATGCCAGCCAGGAGCTAAGTGGTAGGGATGGTTAAGATTTCTAATCAACTACTAGGTGTTAGTATTTTCATTCTTGATCTACCAAAATACTACATTTTTCTCTTGATTTGAACAAGCTTGATTGTAGCTTATTAAGATACTTTCCTAGATGCTTTATTTTCATAAATTCTCAGTGGGGCTTATTGCTGTTGGTTTGCTTTTTTAAGTCAGAGGTTTTCAACCTTGGATGCACATTAGAATTACTTGGGAATCTTGTAAAAACCTGAAATAGTGCTAACCTGAAGATCAGAATCTCTGCAGTTGGGACCTAAGTATCCATTTATTCTTAAAGATCCTTAGTTGAACATAACATCCAGACAGGGCAGAGAATCATCACTTTATCAGGGCCTCTGTGTGCTCTCAGGAAATGAGCATATGGACAAGAATGGAATGGATTTCATTTGCTGATGTGTTTGTATTAGTGGAGGAGTGTCTCCCTTTCTCCTTTTGCTGGAGTATGAATAACATTTAAATATACATGTGAGGTGAACAACAGAAAAATAAAATTAGATCAAATTAAGTATTGTAAATTGTAGCATTTATATATTTTTATATATAAACTTCCATATATTTTTTCTATATATTTTATTTAAAAATCACATTAAGGAATATCTAGATAACAATTCTTGCATTTACATAACTTTTACCTATATATTTTATATGTATAAATTTCTTTCTTTTCTTTTTAAGATTTATTTCTTTTTGTATACAAGAGCTGGGGTACAGGCCAGAGTTGTTTGGGGGGAGGTGGTGAGAGGATTCACCAGAGACACAGTGGGAAACAGAACAGGCAGACTGACTGAAACACACTGTTGAGGGGAGCAGGGGGCGAGACAGGAGAGTTCTGCTGTGCCATGTGGGTATCTCCCTGGCTGGGAATGGAACTTGTGCTACAGAGGTTGAGGATAGCTTCATAGTGCTGTGCTTAACCCCTTGTGCCACCAGGGAGGCCCATTGTATATATAAATTTCTGCTGATATACTAACATTAGTGTATTTATTTTGTCAATAAATACACTAAAGTATCTAATTTTCCTATCAAACATCATAATTCCATATGTCTTTTCATTAATTATTAATTTCCTTAATGAAAATAAACACTTGCATTATAGAGAAATTGACTCCAGGCTCAGAGCTCTAACAATCCAGAATGCCCAGCCTCCTGAATAAAATTCCTTATGACTTTGTCCACAGCAGGGAGTCTACATTCCTTCAAACCCTTTTTGTTACTTTGATTCACTTTCTCTTTCAGTTGGAATAACTCAGTAGGAATGTTGGGGTGAAGACAGGGAGGGATTGGCTGGAATCAGCAGGGAAGGAAAGACAGTTGTTTCTGCGTGTAACTCTAAAGCCAGGTTATAGTGATGCGTTCATAATGAATGCCTTGCTTTTTAAGAATCTCTTCACAAAACCTCTGGAAGAATAAGCCAGTCATAGGCAACAGTGACTGCCTGTGGAGGGGAAACATGTGACTGGTGCAGAGGATTCGCCCTATGGCCCTCCTGCCATATTCCTACATTATTTCTCCAAAATAGTCAATACAGTGAATTCAGAGTGTAAAACAATCTGCACTTTATTTTTTAAAAAAGATTTATTTATTTATGCATTCAAGAACTGGGCTGTAAGCCAGAGGTGTGAGAGGTGAGAGGATTCACCAGAGAGAGTGGGGGGCAGTGGGCAAGGCAGGAGAGGTCTGCTGTGCCGTGTGGGCTAGCTCCCTGACCAGCTGGGGATCAGACTTGTGCTGCTGTGGCCAGTGATAGCTTGATAGTGCTGTCTTTAACCCCTGCACCACCAGGGAGGCCCAACAATCTGTGCTTTAATACTGATAGCTGACTTCTGTTGTCCCGTCTCTGGGACAGGTGCTGTGTTGGGTGTGTGTAGGTGTGTTTTCTCACTTGCATTATTCACATTTATCATGTAATAATAACTGTGTAAATAAACAGATAGTTCTTGACCTCTGGAAGGTTACTGATCATCCTGCCCACAGGTAGGCAGAGGAACCCAAGGGCAAGCAGCAGACAATTCGCTCCATGTCAGCCACAAGTCAGGTGTATTTGAGGGAACATGTGGGAGGAACATACTTAGGGTGGAGTGAGAAGGAAATAACCCTTCTTACAGAAGAGATTCCAGGGAAGGAAGGAAGATTGCAGAGGTTGTTTCAATGGCAGAAGAGACCTATGTGCAGTGTGGGGGAGGGAGCTAGTTCCCGGCACAGGTGGAGTCTGAGAGGAACTTAACATGTCCGATAGCACAGACAAGGAACCAGGTTTATATTGGAGTCTCAAGTCTGACAACCTCAGAAAGGGCACCACTGGACCCTGTGGGGATTGTAAGATGATTTTAGAATGGTGTCAAAGATGTTGGGCCCTTGAGAGAGACAATTCAACTCCAGGAGAGGAGAATGCCCTCATTTTTTAAAAAAAAGATTTATTTATTTATGCATACAAGAGCTGGGGTACAGACCAGAGATGCAGGGGGTTAAGAGGACTCACCAGAGACAGAGTGGGAGCAGAACAGGAAGACTGACTGAAATACACTGCTGAGGGGAGCAGCGGGTGAGACAGATGAGGTCTGATGGGCCATGTGGGTAGCTCCCTGGCCAGCTGGCCAGGGGATCGAACTCATGCTACAGTGGCTGTGGACAGCTTCATTGTGCCACATCTTAACTGCTTGCGCCACGAGAGAGGACCTGCCCTCATTTTGGAGAAGACTCTACCATGCACTGCACAGTCTGAGAAGTACAGTTGCACCTACTGTCCTAAGCGAATTGAAGGCAAAGGAATAGAAAGGTACCATGGAAAAGCAGGTGCATAGAGCTGCCAGCTGACGGGCCTGGAGACATGCAGGTCAGGACTTAGTTGATTCAAAGACAGTGAGAAGTTTTAGATTAAATGGATGCTCCCCAAATAATGATTCTTTGGTCAGATTGCCCCTGAGGCTTTCTAGATAACTGTCATCAGCACCAGGAACAGAGATGGGAAGCCCAACTCACTACACTCTTCGTTGTCATTAGTCAAGTCAGCATCTCATAGGATTATGCCATTTTGCTGCAGGTGGTGCCCTCAGGTTTGCTTGTTACATATTCCCTTCAGACCTTATTACAACTTGGGGTTATTTGGTTTCCCTGTCTGTTTTCTAGTTGCTGTTTTTGGTTTTTTTTTTTGGTCCTCACTAGACACATGCTGTACTAGGGTGAAGAGGAGGTGACATCCCTTGGTTAATCACATCTATGACTACATAGTGCCTGGAATATCATACATGTTTGCTGAATTAAAATAACAAAGAATTTTTTTTAAATAAATGGAACTTATTAACTTTAATGCAAGGTTCAGCTAACCATGCTCCTGATTCACTCCATTCCACCTAGACATGTGCTTCTACTCTAATCCCAGCACTTCCGGTCTCACTTGATTGTTAACTCTGCGTTTCAACTGCCTAGAGTGTGCTGTGGCAGGAGCACAGAAGTCTGTGCCTCTGGCCCTGCAGGAGCGCGTCCTTCCTGCCTTATCCCTGCCCCTTTGTGACCTGCACCAACCACCTAGAGACCCTCTAGACTTGAGTGCACCTCAGCCTTTCACCCCCCAGATCTTTGCACGCATAGTCCCTTCTATCTTTCTTCCCAACCCTGCCTGCAACCCCTACATCTGAGATAAGCACCCCTCACATGGGCTCCTCTAATGTGCTATATATCTCCAATTTCACACTTTGCTCATTAGTTTATAATCACATGTTTAATATTTGTGTTCATTCATCAGTAAATATTTTTTTAAATATTTATTTATTAATGCATACAAGAACTGGGGTACAGGCCAGAGGTGTGGGGGGTGAGAGGATTTACCAGAGACAAGAGTGGGGAGCAGAACAGGCAGATTGTCTGAAATACACTGCTGAGGAGAGCAGCAGGTGAGACAGGAGAGGTCTGCTGCGCCATGTGGGTCACCTCCCTGGCCGGGGATTGAACTTGTGCTGCAGTGTCTGTGGGTAGCTTCGTAGTGCTGTGTCTTAACCCCTTGTGCCACCAGGAGGCCCTCGTCAGTAAATATTTAGTGAGCATCCATGATCCTGAGTTACTGGGGATATAGTAGTTGAACAAAATAGGTAAAAATCTCTATTTTCTGTAATTTACATTTTAGAAAGTAATAGAAAGGAAGGATATAAGCAAACAGAGACACAGCTATACAATGTGTCATGCGTTAATAAGTCCTATAAAGAAAAATGAAATAGGGAAGGCAGAGGGGAAAAAGGGTAGGAGGACCATTTTTGATAAAGTGGGCAGGAAAGGCATGCTAATAACAGAACATTTTATCATTGAGTCAAAGGAATTGGGGAAACAAGTCACGAAGCTATGTGAGGACATGGTATATTATTCCAAGTGGCAAAATAGCGGTACAAAGGCCCTGAGGAAAGAATGTGCTTGACTGTCCAAAACACTGAAGAAGCAGAAGCTGGTGTAGCTAAAGCAGAGTGATCATGTTGTCTTCTAATCCAAAATGTAAATTCTTTTAAGTTAGAGACTATGTCTGCCTAGCTGAAAATGGTGCCCCCAATATTTAGCATTAGGGTTTACATAAGCTCTAAAGGTCCTGAACGTATTTACATCTTGGAACAACTTCCCCATTTGTCTAATTTCACTAATGAGGATCTGCATGAGAAGAAGAAGGGGGGAGATGGGTAAAGGAGGAGGAGGCATAGAGAGCCAGGGAGGAAGACATTGAACCTTTGGACAAGGGTAGGTTTGAGCAATAGAAGTACTAGGCAAATTAAAAACAAACAAAGAAACAAAAAGGATCAAGGAGTTGAGAATAAATCTGGGGGCCCTGCTTGATGCTCCAGTGATCAAAGCTGCCTATGAGAGAAAGCTCTGGAAATGACCTCTTATGCCCACATCATATTTTTTAAATATTTATTTATTTATGTATACAAGAACTGGGGTGTAGACCAGAGGTGTAGGTGGTGAGAGGATTCACCAGAGACAGAGTGGGGAGCAGAACAGGCAGACTGGCTGAAATACATTGCTGAGGGGAGCAGCGGGCAAGTCAGGAGAGGTCTGCAGCACCATGTGGGTAGCTCCCTGGCCGGGGATCAAACTTGTGCTGCAGTGGCTGTGGATAGCTAAATAGGTTGCATCTTAACCCCTTGCGCCACCAGGGAGGCTCTGCCCACATCATATTATTAGAGCTGCACTCCTTAAGTCACTAAGGACTGCAACCCAGCCAAATCCAGGATCTTCTCCTTACTTGGTGTCTGATACTGCACTAAATGTTTTACATGAGTTAGCCTGGAGAGTAGATAGATATTATCTCCATTTTGCAGATAAACTAATTGACATTTAGAGAGGTCAAGTAAATTCCCCAAGGTCATACAGGACACATGAGACTCTTGGTGGAGACAGGCAGTGAATGCCGGCTGTAGGACTCTGAGAACTTTGCTATTAATCCTATACCATAAATGCTTCCCTGCTCCTCCCGACACATCACGGTAGGATGATATTATCGTGTAGAGGCATGCAGCTGAATGAAATACGGAAATTGAATTTGGATTTGAGTTAGATTTGACCCCAAATCCGTGTATTTTTTAAAAAAGATTTATTTATTTATTTATACAAGCACTGGGGACAGTCGAAGCGTGGGAGGGTGAGAGAATTCACCAGAGCCAGAGCAGGGAACAGAACAGGCAGGAGAGGCCCCCAAATCAGTGTATTTTCAAATCAAATGACAGCAACTGTCCCATGCTTTTCTTCTAGATTGGGGTTAAGTCTACAGAAACAAGTGTAAGAGCCAACTACAGTGAGAGGGCAGTCTTGAGTACTTCAGGACCATGGCACTTGAAATTGACTAAAGACATTGCGCTTTACTAGGAAGGAGCCTGATAATAAAAGGGAAATCTGCCTAACAAGGGAACATCTGGAATTTTTCATGAAAAAGGCATGACATTCCTGGAAAAACCTAGTCACAGATAAACCATCTCCAAGACACAGATGAAATGAGTGGTGCTCCCACTGGGACAAGTCCTGACAGGAATTCTGGTGAAGCGGAGGACAGCAGCACCCACCCTGGCAATCAAGATGTGCCTCCAAAAATAATAGCTAGTGATTCATTGGCTCACAATGTAAAGGACACAAAGGAGAGAGGTTTGGGCTATTAATGCATGGCCTTACCATCCAGATCTTACAACATGACTGAGGGAGAAAATGGTTGAGGGCGACTATCACAATCCTTTTCAAAGGGTTTATGGAAGTGTCATCAGGACTAACTCAAGTCCTGCTAAGAGTGACAAGTTCCCTGAGAAGACCTTAAAAAGGAGTCATGTGGCCTCCCCCATCTCTATTTACTCCCCTCTGAAAATTCTCTAAAGAAGAAATCAAAGAGACTGAAGGAAGGAAATGGCCTCTATCCTGTGTTCTCGCCACTTCCTACTCGGTGCTTCAGTGCCCAAAGGCAGGCCTCTTCCCTGAAGTGATAAGAAGAGCTGCTTTCCTGACATCTGAGTGGTCATTGGAGCTTAGGGCTGTCTTGTCAGCAAGACATTGTTTACTTGGTCAGGGACCTAAATCATAATCCCCAGGGGTCTCCTGAGACTGAAACCAAAGAGTCGACATAAGGGCAAAATAATTGATGTATCCATCCCCTAAATTGGAGAAAAATGAGCAGATTCTTGGGAGATACTTGGGCCAGTCTCACGAAGACTTCAGAATACCAGGTCAGATTCCTTCCTGCCCTGTAACTTACTTTTTAGATTTCCTGTGAGAACATTGACATTTTATCAGGAATGGACATCAACCCCTCAGAGGAGAGAGAACCCGTTAAATCATGGCAGGATTAAGACAGAAGATACCAGCACAAACTATAGAAGGGAAGATGACAAGATAATGATATCCACTTGGATCTGCTCTAAAGGACAGTACAGCTAAGCTGGCATGTGGCACATCATTTTAAAGCTGATTGCCAGAAATTTGCTCATTGGTTTTCATGATCACAACACAAACTGTGTACTTGAAAGTACAATGTTGGGATTTTTTATTGTGACTGTTCAGTATGAAATCGAGAGGCAATAGTTAATGTCAGGAGACCAAATCTCAATCCCAAAGACAACACAATGTTTTTTTTATGCAGCTCCACTGTCCCTCAGTAACAGAGTATTTGGTGGAAAGTTAGGAAACCAGGGTCTGGTTTTAGTTTTGCCACTATCTGAATGAAATCTGACATTCCAAGTCATTTGGATTTTATTTATTTTTTTATTTTTTTAGATTTATTTATTTATACAAGAACCAGGGTACAGGCCAGATGCACAGGAGGGTGAGAGGATTCACCAGAGAAAGAGCGGGGAACAGAACAGGTAGACTGATGAAATACACTGCTGAGGGGAGCAGCAGGTGAGACAGCAGAGGTCTGCTGCGTCATGTGGGATTCTTGCCGGCTGGCCGGGATGGAACCCATGCTGCAGAGGCTGCAGACAGCGAGCCAACAATGGGCAATGCCTTTGCTTACCTGTGGGATCCCCAGCCCTCTTGTTCTCAGGGCCATTATCTTGGTGCCCAGAGGTCCTGTTAGTCAAGCTAAAATGTACTGTTAGGCAGGGGCCTCTCACCAAGCAAAAGTCCTGGTATAAGGAACTGTAGAGGCAGGATGGGACGGAGCAGGATGTCTATGATAAGAGCAGACCCCGGAAAAAGGAGTTCTAGAGCCCTCGGTGGTTTTCTCAGGCTTTTATTGAGCTTTACATGTAGTACAGTAACCAGGTACACGGCAGGTAGAGGTGCCAGGGGCCAGGAGGCCGGGAGGCCTCCAAGCCCCCACAAGTCTTCATTCTGGGTCTCTCTCTCTCTCTCTCTCTCTCTGTCTCTCTGCTTCCTTTCTCCCAGTCTATCTCCTGCCTCTTTCCTGCTTCTGCTTCTCTTGGTAAATATCTCAACACTCCTCCCATGACCCAGAAAAGTAAATAAGATAGCTTGCAACAATGTAACAACTAGGGGTACACCATCAGGCAGGGCAATCCTAATAGTGGGAGGGCAGAAAAGCCTGAAAAACCATTTACACTACCGGAACATACTAGGAAACCAGTATCTGCTGAAAACAGCAGGCAGGTATTATAACCAGGTTAGCAAGATCAGCTAGAATATCTTACTTTTAAAGATAAGCAGAAGGTTATGTAAGAATTGGGACTAGAGACAGTATGCTTTACTTAGAATTATGGAGCCCCCCAAGCAATAGCCCCTGGTCTCTCCACCCTCGCTTGCATCAGACAATGACACATGCCTAAAACACATCCCCATGCATTTGTGTTCCTCCACGCACTTGCCCATCTTCTCTGAACTTGCCCTTTTAGGGGGAAGCCCCTCTAAGCCTCTCACTACTTGGACTTTGAGTCTTTCCTTCTTCCTATGCTGCTTCCAGTGCTGCAGCCTCACTAGGTGACACTTAAGCACATGGGCATATAAAGATGAACAATCCAAGGCATCTGCCTTCAAGGAACCTGCATCCAAATTGAGGAAACAGTTAAAAAACAATAACAAAACAAAACAAAATCTGGAAGAAGAGGAAAATAGGTAGGAAAATATATGTACAAAGTGTTAATATAATGCAAAGAATGAGGAGATTAATTTCAACTGCATAAGATATTTGATTGGCATGTAGGGTGGCATTCTAGGTGGAGGAAATAGCTTTTAAAAATCCCACGTTGTACCCATTAAGATAGCTACTATCCAACAAACTGAATTGGAGAAGATTTAGAGAAATTGAACACTTTTGGTGGGAATATAAAATGGTGCTGAAATCGTTATAGAAAGCTATATGATGGTAAAAATAAAAATAATTCTAAAACTAGAATTACCATGTGGTCAGCAATTCTACTTCTGAGTATGTCCAAAGGCGTTGAAAGCAGGGAATTGAAGAGATATTTGTATGCCCATGTTCACAGCAGAATTATTCACAATAAAAAAGGAGGAAGCAACCCAAGTGTCCACTAGTAAATGAGTGGATAGACCAGATGTGTTATAGCCACACAATGGAATATTATTCATCCTAAAAGAGGGAGGAAAGCTTGACTCACGCTACCTGATGGATGGATTGTGAAGTGATTACACTAAGTGAAACAAGCAAATGCTGTATGAGTCTACATGTGTGATGCACTCATAGTCAGATTCATAGGTGTATAAAGTAGAATGGTGGTTGTTGGGGCTGGACAGTGGGGATGGGAAGTTATTGTTTGGTAGGTCCAGAGTTTCAGTTTTGCAAAATAATGAGTACTGTGTGGATAGATGGTGTTGATTGCACAACTGTACTTAATATTGTGCTGAACTTAAAAATGGCTATAAGCCGACAAGTTTTATGTTACTTTTTTTTTTAAAGATTTATTTATTTATTTATACAAGAACTGGGGTACGGGCCAGATGCGTGGGAGGGTGAGAGGATTCACCAGAGACAGAGTGGGGAACAGAACAGGCAAATGATGAAATACACTGCTGAGGGGAGCAGTGGGCGAGACAGGAGAGGTCTGCCACTCCTTGTGAAACCCTCGCTGGCCGGCTGGGATCGAACCCGCGCTGCAGAGGCTGCGGACAGCTTCACAGTGCTGCGTTCAACCACCTGCGCCACCAGGGGAGGCCCCATGTTACATGTTTCATCATTAAAAAACCCACAAAAAACAAGATGAGTAGGATGAATTTTCTTAATAAAAAAGAAGAGTATTTGAGTAAAGAGTTTAGGAGATGTATCAGATTAAAGCAGGCCGTCTTCTGAGTCAAACCAAACCAAATCTTTTACTACATGTTGTTTGATGAGAGAGAAGAGGATTAAAACAAGTCAAGATATGACCTACTAAACATAGAGCTTCCATATGATCCAGCAATTCCACTCCTAGGTATTTACCCAAAGGACACAGAAACATCAATTCCAAAGAGCACCTGCACCCCTATGTTTATAGCAGCACTGTTTACAATAGCTCAGCTTTGGAATCAACCCAAATGCCCAAAAATAGATGACTGGATCAAGAAGATGTGGTACATATATACCATGGAATATTACTCAGCATTCAAAAAAGATAAACACATGCAATTTGCAGCAACATGGATGGCGCTGGAAGGGATCATGCTCAGCGAAATAAGCCAGAAAGAAAAAGAAAAATATCGGATGGTCTCACTCATAGCAGGAATCTAGAAAACTTAAATAAGGGACCAGGAAAATGAATATCTATAAGAAAGTGAAAATCATAATCAACAAACAACTATGAACCAGAGACACTTTATGAGAGGAGGGGGGTGGGGGGGAGGGATTGGGGTCAAAATAAAGGGGTTGCAATTGTTTGGGGAATATAAAAATAAAAAAATTAAAAATAAATAAATAAAATTTAAAAACAAGTCAAGATAGGTAAACTCTGGGGAGAAATAATCTTGGTCTTGAAAATTATACAATAAACATCATGGTCATGTTTGGTATCATTTAGCTTTTACTGTGAATATGGTATTGCAATTATCCTGGATCATTCTTATATTAGGGTGGGAAAAGGGCAGATAGAGCTTCTCCCATTTTGGAAAAGTCCTGTCAATCTGTGCCAAACTCCTTACCCATCACCCAGACAAGCAACTTTCTATCAAGATGTACCCCAAGAGGGGGGCTTCCTGGTGTACAAGGGGTTAAGTCGCAGCACTCTGAAGCTATCAGCAGCCACCGCAGCACAAGTTTGATCCCTGGCCAGGGAGATACCCACATGGGACACAGACCTCTCCTGTCTCGCCTGCTGCTCCCCTCAGCAGTGTATTTCAGTAGATCGCCTGTTTGCTCCCTACTTTGTCTCTGGTAAATCCTCTTACCCCCTGCACCTCTGGCCTAGACTCCAGGTCTTGCATGCATAACTAAATAAGTCTTTAAACAAAAAGATGTAGGGCCTCCCTGATGGCGCAAAGGGTTAAGCACAGCACTATAAAGCTATCCACAGTTCAATCCCTGGCTAGGATGCTAACCCACATGGCTCAGCAGACCTCTCCTGTCTCACCCGCTGCTCCCCTCAACAGTGTATTTCAGTCAGTCTGCCTGTTCTGTTCCCACCCTGTCTCTAGTGAATATTTCACACACACCCCCACAAACACCTCTGGCCTATACCCCAGTTCATGTATACATAAACAATTAAAAAAAAAAAAGATGTACCCCAAGTGTGTCCAGAGGTACATGTAAATTAGGTGAAGTAGGGGAAGGTTGAATAAAGGGATCCTTTACAAAGATGTGGGTGGTATGTTTGGGAAGCACAGGGACTAGGGCAGCAGTCTGGACTGAATAATGAGTACTGTTACCATCCATCCCTATACCTGCAGGGTGAAGGGAGGGAGCGGTGTCTGACTCCAGAAGAAATGAGTCATGTGGCTCAGAGGCTGCCTGAAAGGTACAGGGACTTTTAGTGCAATTATGCAGTCTTTCCCACAGATTGGGAACCCAGAAAAAATACCCTCAACTCTCTCCTACTTCTGTCTGGGAACTTCTGCCACGTTATTCCATTGGTCAACCTGTCCCTTGTCATGCAGTGTTTAGAAAGTTCAGTGAAACACAGATTACTAGATTCCACCCCAAAGTTTCTGATTCAGAGGTCTAAGGTGGAATCTGAGGATTTGCATTTTTAACAGGTTCCCAGCTGATGCTGTTCATCTGGGACCACATTTTGAGATGTAGCCCATATAGATCAGCCTCAAGAGAGAAAGCAAGACAGATGTGGAGGAGTAGCTCTAGAAAGATAAGCCATCTATTTAGTTCAATTAAAGGTGTTGCTGGTCCTCATATTAGTGTCATAACCACTGGGGGCCTCAGATCTTTTGCTTATAAAATGAGAGAATCTGTAGGATTCTTTCAAACTCATTCTGTGATCTTATAGGCCCTGGGTTGCAGAATCTAAAGCTACATCTTGTATGACCACAAAGGTTGCACTTCTTACAGGTGAAGTGGCTCCTGCCACTGTAAACTGTTGGTGGTGGGTGCAGCTCATCTAATTGTGCCTTGAGTTATGTGGCTGGATTCTTACATGTGTTTTTGAATTGTTTTTCCTGTTGGATTCAAACTATTTCCCTGTTGGAAAGGACATCAACATTGGACTTTTCCACATTCTTTCTCTGCAGAGGAAAGGAACTATGGCACATAAACTGTGCTCTAAAATTGGGAGGGTCCATTTCATTTGTATAAAATCAACATCAAGGAGGTGATTTAAAAGAGTATAGGAGAATGCACCTGATTAACAAAAGTTCAGTAGGATTACATTATTATGCACGAAGTACACTTCATTGTAAGTTGTGAAATATTCTGTGTATATTCAATGCAAGTTATGAACTACTTTTCTGTTTTCAAGAGCTCACTTGTTGAAATTAAAAGACAATAGTCATCCTCCTGGTCACCAGGGCTGAGCACGTGTGAGCATGTGCCTGTGTGCTGAGTATTTACACATCTCTTCCAGCGTGTTTGTTTTTGTATCCTGTATGTTTACAGTGATGCAGATGATATATAGGCAAGGCTGAAAGGATCTGGAAGATTCCCATCTGTTCCTTGGTTCCCCTTTAGTCTGCATTCAATTAAAAAAAAATTCTTAAATTCTCATGCGATGACTGGTTTAAAATAGACTCCTTCACAGCAGTCACAAATTTCAACCCAGGAATCTTCAAAGATCTTTTGAACAGCTATTTTGCTTTCTCTTTCTAGTATCTCCGATCCAGAAATTTTAGCTGCTTTTAAATTACTGATTCCTGTAAACATTCACTCATTCATAGCTCTGAAGACAATTGGTGGTTGAAGGATATGTTCAAAAGTCATGGAGAAGATCGCTGTTGGGAAATTTGTGTACCATTTCTGAGACAATGGACAGTTTCAGGTTTAAGGGTAGATTATCATTAAGAGCTTTCAGAGACACCAGCCCATGAAATAGGCTGCCTCTACACACCTCTTTCTTTTTCCTTTTTTTTTTTAAGATTTATTTATTTATACAAGCACTGGGTACAATCAGAAGCGCGGGAGGGTGAGAGAATTCACCAGAGCCAGAACAGGGAGCAGAGCAGGCGGAAGGACCGAAGTACACTGCTGAGAGGAGCAGCGGGCACAGCAGGAGAGGTCTGCGTGCCATATGGGACCCTCCTCCTGTGGCCGGGGAGCAGCGGGGATCGAACCGGCGCTACAGAGGCTGCTGGAAGCTTCGCAACCCAGCTCTCAACCGCTGCGCCACCGGGGAGGCCCTACACACCTGTTTCATTCGTTCAACAAACTTTGTTGAGCATCCTTGGAGTCTGGAAAGCTGTGTTGGTGTGCGGTGTGGACTCCGTGGGCCTCCTGAGGCACCACAATTCAGTTGAAGAGTTCTCCCACTAGACTTTTAGGGACCCTGAAGTCAGGGACATGCTCTGTCATTTCATGACTGTGTTTCCAGATGCCTAACACATACTGGGTGCTCAATAAATATTTGCAGACTGGGTGCAGTAATAGACAGATGAAGAGTCGTGGAAGCACAGAGGGAGAAGAGCACCTTCCCCCCTGCTTCCTAGGAGCCCCATGAGCTGCCCTCTCTCAACCATTAACGGTTCTATTTGTTTTGACAAGCAAAAGATAAAAACAAATCAGGCCTGGAGTTAGATCTAAACATGTTACCTCACACCATCAGGACTAACAGCCTGATGTTTGTAAACTTGTTCCATATAAATTTTACTCTTTGGTGTATTTCACTTGACCCAGGTTGGTGGGGTAAATTCAAGCCAAATCTCTTCAAAATTCATTCATTGTGACCCAAAAGGACACGACCATCATCTTCCTGGTAAGTGTAGATAAGATATTAAACCAATCGCTGTCTCTTCCTCCTTTTCTTGTCCCCTGTTATTTCCCCTGTGTATGAGCTGGGACTGGGGCTGACTATGAGGGAATGCAGGTGAAACTGGTGAATAGAACTACAAAGCCAGAATTTAATTTAAATCAGAAGAAAAAGAAAATTACCAATTTACAGCCTTTCAGGAGTTGCCTGATTCTGCATTAGGGAGGCAGGGAGTCCTGTTTGGGAGCAAGGTGGGAATGGCAATGGTAGAATGAGAGAGAAACTTGGGCAAATTTGTCCCTTCTCTTCCTCCCACCAGCCATAAACTAAAATAAATTTAGGGACTAGTGGTGGCTACTTGTACCAGCCCTTAGTGTCCTTGTAAATGGCACCTGGTTGTAGTTTATACTTATATTTCTCTAATGACTGATGACTTTTCATTGCTTTTTGGCCACTTGTATATTTTCTCTGGGGAAATTTCTCCAAAGAATTCAGAAATTTTGCCCATTTAAAATTTTTATTTTATTATTGAGTTATAATATGTTTAGATACACATTTCATCTAAGAGCAATAATTTGCAAATATTTTTTGCCACTGGGTAGAATGACTTCACTTTCTTGATGGTGTACTTTAAATCATGAAAGTTTTTAATTTTGGTGAAGCCCAATTTATTTATTTTTTCTTTTGTTGTTATGTTTTTCATGTCATATCTAAAAATGTTTTACCTAACCCAAGTCTCCAAAGACTTACTCCGAAGTTTTCTTCTAAGAATTTTAAAGTTTTAGCTCTTAATTGTAGGTCTGTGATACATTTGGAGTTAATTTTACTGTCTAGCTTAAGGAAGGAGTCCAACTTCATTCTTTTGCATATGGACAGCCAGTTATCCCAGCACCATTTGTTAGAGTATTCTTTCTTAATTGAATTGTCTAGACATAGAATATACTTTTAGATATTATTTTACATGTTTGCCTGATTTTTAAGCATCTTTATTTTCTTTCATCATTTCTGATCTCATAACTCAGACTCCATTATCAGACCTTTCCATAGGTGACCAATTTTTTTTGTTGTTGTTCGTTTGTTTTGTCAAAATGGATTTTAGCTTTATTTGCTAGGTTCTCATTTTTAAGATTACCTTTATATATATTCTGTGAAATTAAACAATTTAAAATTTTAGGTCTCTTGGGCCTCCCCTGGTGGCTCAGCGGTTGAGCACTGGGCTGCAAAGCTGCCCACAGCCTCTGCAGCGCCAGTACGATCCCGGGCCGCCAGTGAGGGTCCCATATGGCGCGACAAACCTCTCCTGCCATGCCCGCTGCTCCCCTCAGCAGTGTATTTTGACAGTCTGCCTGTTCTGTTCCCCACTCTGTCTCTGGTGAATTCTTTCACCCTCCCACGCTTCTGACTGTACCCAGTGCTTGTATAAATAAATAAATAAATCTTTAAAAAAAAATTTTAGGGTCTCCCAGGTTGTACAGGGGTTAAAATCTCAGCACTGTGAAGCTATTGCCAGGCACTGCAGCATGAGTTTGATCCCTGGCCAGGGAGCTGACCCACATGGCACAGCAGACCTCTTCTTTCTCACCTGCTGCTCCCCTCTGCAGTGTATATTAGTAGATCTGCCTGTTCTGCTCCCTGCTCTGTCTCTGGTGAATCCTCTCATTCCCTGCACCTCTGGCCTAGACCCCAGTTCTTGCATGCATAAATAAAGATATATAAATCTTTTTTTAAAAAATTTAAATACCACAAATTTGGTTGGAAGCCCACTTCAAGGTAAGTCTTCTCTGAAGCACATCCTTCAGGTCTTTATGAGCTTCTGTCATTACTCAGCAACATTCAGTGAAGACTACTGTGTTCTATGCATGTACTATATGCTAAGGGAGCTCAATCCTTTCCCAAATTTCCACCATCTTAGTCTCTAAGTCCTCCAGTTTTTTATTCACATCTTTAAAGTCTCTAGCAAGAAATTCTGGGTTTTTTTGTTTGATTGTTTTCACTGCATCATGGATTCCCATGTGTATCAGAAGAAAAAGGCTATAATTGGTGGGCCTTTACCATATCTGTGTCTGCACAGATGCATTCCTCCCACTGACCCTTGTTATAAATAAACATAGTAGACATCATCCTTTAGCAGGGACCACCTACTATGTTAGCATTGTCTTTCATTTTCATCCCATCCTTGTACCTTCTGGCAAAACCCCTTTACAGAGGCTCATTTCCAAAGTTTTTATTGAACAGAAGGCCATATGACTTGTCCATACTTGCCACTGAGGACTGGATGTCAGGCAGACACAAGTGACCAATCTCAACATGCACACTGGCATATCTATAATGCAGACGAAACCACTCTCTAACTTCCATACATGTTTGTCAGGGTAGAACATGCTTTAACAAACAACCCGCTACATCTCAGTGATCCAACACAATAAAGGTTGCCTTCTCTCTTTCATCACAGTTTACTGTGAATTGGTGGGAGGAGGAAGTGTTGGACACCATCACTCAGAACTCAGGCTCTGTCTACCTACTGGCTCTTTGTCCCTGTAGGGCCTCACAGTCCTTCCCTGGAGCTTCTGCATCTGGCCAGCCATCAAGGGAAGAAAGAGAGAGAACATGGAGGTTTTGTGAGACTTTTCAAGGGCCACAACAGGAAGTGACACCCATCACTCCTACTCACTTTCCATTCCCAAAACTCAGGTATATCACCTCTGATGGCTGTAAGAGAAACTTAGAAATTAGACTTAACTCTTTGCAGGGTGGGAAAGGAGACAGAATTTGGTGAACACACAGCCGTTTCTGCATTACCATTTATTTTAAGAATTGTGTATGCTTATGTTTACTTTTGACTCCTGCTTGGAAATCGCCACTTCCAAACTTCTCCCTCCTTATTCTGTGATAGGAAACATCTCTCCTCTTTGGTGTGTCACACTCAGTTTGTGAGCCTACGTGGAAGGAAGCAGCTAGTTTGAAGAAAGGCAAAGATCTGTGTGAGCAGAGAGAAGCAGAGGTGTAGCCCAATAGATGGGAAATTCAGTGGGACACACAATTCAAGAGGGAGGGAGCTGACTTCTTGTCACACAAGCAAAAAGGACTTGACACCTATATAACATGAAGTTCTTGACTATTGGGTATACTGAGGTCATAATATTACCTTTTTTTTTTAAGTTTTTTAAAATTTATTTATGCATGCAAGAACTGGGGTACAGGCCAGAAGTGTGTGTGTGTGGGGAGAGGGGTGAGAGGATTCACCAGAGACAGAGTAAGGAGCAGAAAGGCTGATTGACTGAAATACACTGCTGAGGGGAGCAGCGGGCAGGCAAGACGGGAGAGGTCTGCTGCGCCATGTGGGTCACCTCCTCTGCAGTGGCTGCGGATAGCGTCATAGAGCTGTCTTAACCCCTTGTGCCACCAGGAAGGCCCCCGAGGTCATAATATTATTGTGAATTTGGATCTAGCAAATATCATAATATCATAAACTAAAGAATCATGAACAAATATAGCATGACAACAAAGGAAATTTTTCCTCTTCAGAAAGAACTCCTGGGAATTGAATTGTAGAGCCCTTTGATCAAACAATTGTTTTGTCTCATAATCATATGAATCACTAATTTTTCCATGTCTCTAGTACATTCTTCTACTGAAGCTAAAAGTCTTTCTTCTACTGTGCCCTTTTTAAAAAAGATTTATTTATTTATATAAGAACTGGGATACAGGGGTCGGAGGCACGGGAGGGTGAGAGAATTCATCAGAGAGAGCAGGGAGCAGAATAGGCAGACCGAAGACACTGCTGAGGGGAGCAGCGGGCAAAGCAGGAGAGGTCTGCGTGCCATGTGGATTTCTCCCTGGCCGGCTGGGAATCGAACCCGCGCTGCAAAGGCTTTGGACAGCTTCACTTCACAGCGTGGCGCTCAACCCGCTGCACCACCAGGGAGGCCCTCTTCTACTGTGCCTTTAATGGGAATGCAAAAGAGGCAGCCACACTCCGCCCAAAGCGGTCCTGAAGAAAATGAAGAGACACTAAGCTTCTCCTAACCCGCTTGCTGTCCAAGTTAACTAGCTCACTCCCTTTGCCTTTTCCTCACAAGTGCTACAACTGCTAGTTCCCTTTGTAATGATTTCAAGTCACTTTGCATTTGGGCCACAAACTAAACCAATACCTGAGGAAATACTTTTGTGCGTTTCTGAAAGACATACTTGGCTTAATTTTCAAAAACTTCCACCACTGGCCCAACCTGTCTCATGATGGGTCAGTGATTCACTCCTGTGCTATCAGATTGAATAATGTAGATCGTGTTTGGGGGTCTCCTCTCTAGCAAGATCCTAGCTCTTTGTCCTTTGAATTCTCTCCCAGGCTATACCTCCTCGGACATAACTCAAAACCCCTCTTCTACCCATGTTTTTTTCCCAAAACACTTGCCCATGACCGTGGTTTCCCATCCCAACTCCAACCCCCAACTCCAACCACCAAAACCTGTCTTGTCTGGACTTGCTGTTAAATTACCAAGTCGTTCATCACACAACCACACCAAAAACTCTTGCACCATTCTTTTATTTATTCCATTTCTTTAACTAACACTTTTTTTTTGTCACTGGATGGATTGTTCAGTCATAGCTATTAGTCTGAGTCAATGAGTTCCATCTCATTCTGCAAACTTTTAGAAGAAGGGATCTTTTCATCATTGATTAAGCTAGTACTAATGATGCTCTGCTTTCAGATATTTTTTGGGTTTCTGGCTTATGGTCACACAAAACATCAATCATAGTGATGACGTAGGCTTCCCCAGTACTCGTATTAATTAATTGTGTCATTTTAATAATTAGCCTATTGTGTGGCTGTCAGAGTGGTAATGGTATATGACAAAGGAGTGCCAATAGGATCTAATCAGCAAATATCAAATTTCTAAGATTCTGAACCTTCTAGGGACAATTATATAAGGATGAAAATGACTGTTGTGCAGATTGGACCTCTGTCTTTCTGCCCCCATGTATGTGAGAAATACCGTGCATGTTCTGAGATGAAATAATATCTCCCAGCAAGCCTAAGCTTCAGACCGCAGGTGCTAAATTTTGGTTTTTGGGAATTTTAAAAAAATATTTATTTATTTATGCATACAAGAACCAGGGTATAGGCCAGAGGTGCGGGGGATGAGAGAATTCATCACAGAAAGAGTGGGGAACAGAACAGACAGACTGACTGAAATACACTGCTGAAGGGAGCACTGGGCAGGTGAGACAGGAGAGGTCTGCTCCACCATGTGGGTCAGCTCCCTGGCTGGGGATCGAATTCTTGCTGCAATGGCTGCTGATAGCTTCATAGTGCTAAGACTTAACCCCTTGTGCCACCAGGAGGCCCCCAAATTATTTTAAAGCAGGTCCCAGATACCACATAATTTTATCCATAAATATTTTAGTTATACCTCCTAAAGATAAGGTTTAAGAAGTAAACACTGGATTCCTGAATATTACCAAATTGTACTGATTGCATCATACTTATTTTACAGCTTATTTGAATCAAGATCCAAATAATTCCATATATTGCAATTGGTCTTTTGAGACTCTTTCAATCTATGGTTTCATCCTACTTCTACTTCTTTTCTCCATAATATTTATTTATTGAAAAAACTTAGTTATTCTTTCTGTAGCATTTCCCACAGGCTAGATTTTGCTGATTGCTTCCATATGACTTTGTTTAAGATGTTCTTCCATGCCTGCATTTTTGGTAAATTGGTAGTTAGTCTGAAGGCTTGATCAGATTTAACTTGGTTGATTTTTAAACAAGACTATTTCACAGGTGATGTTCCTCCTCAGGAGGGAAGTTATATGCAATGCTTGTTTTCTTTTTAAAGTCGTGGTAAAAAATAGCTAGCATATAAGCTATGGAAACAACCCAAATGCCCAAAAATAGATGACTGGATCAAGAAGATGTGGTACATATATACAATGGAATATTACTCAGCAATCAAAAAAGATTAACTTATGCAATTTACAGCAACATGGATGGAGCTGGAAGGGATCATGCTCAGCAAAATAAGCCAGAAAGAAAAAGAAAAATACCTCATGGTCTCACTCATAACAGGAATCTAGAAAACCTAAATAAGGGACCAGGAAAAAGAATAAGTATAACAAAGTAAAAATCAAAATCAACAAGCAACTATAAACTATAAACACACTATGGGGGATGAGGAAGGGAGGAGAGAGTAGTATCAAAACAAGGGAGAGTGGGAATTGTATGGGGACTATAACCAAGATGAAAATGCATATATTGTGCAAAAATGAAAAACGATGTAAAAAATATATAAAATAAAAAAATAAAAATAAAAAATATGTAAAATAAAAAAATAAAAATAAATAGCTAGCATAAAATTTACCATCTTAACCATTTTTAGATATACCATTTAACAGAGTTAAGTTCACTCACATTGTGCAAGCAACCTCCAAAATTTTTTGTTTTGCAAAACTGTTAACCAAAAGCTCCCCATCTCCCTCTTCCTAGCCCTTGGCAAATACCATAGCATTTTCTGTTGCTTTGAATTTGACTGCTCTGTATACCTTACATAAGAAGAATCATAACTCTTTTGACTTTTTGTGACAAGCTTATTTCACTTAGTCTAACATCATCAAGTGTCACCCCTGTGGTAACATGTCCAAGTTTTCTTCCTTTCTCCGGCTGAATTATATTCTATTGTACATATATCCCACATTTTGCTTATTCTATATTCATTCATCAATGGGCACTTGAGTTGTTGCTTCCATCTTTTGGCTATTGGGAATAATGCTGCTGTGAACATGGTGTACAAATATCACTACCAGATCCTACTTTCAATTATTTTGGGTTTATACTCTGGAGTGAAATTACTGGATCATATGATAATTCTATTTTTAATTTTTTTGCGGAATTGCCGTGTTGTTTTCCATATGGTTTCCAAATGGCTGCACCATTTTACATTGAAAAAGATAGCACAATAGTACACAAGGGTTCTGGTCTCTCTGCACATCTTGCCAAATCTTTTTAATTTCTGTTTGCTTGTTTTTTTTTTTTTTTTAAGATTTATTTATTTATTTATACAAGCACTGGGTATAGTCAGAAGCGTGGGAGGGTGAGAGAATTCACCAGAGCCAGAGCGGGGAACAGAACAGGCAGAGTGATGAAATACACTGCTGAGGGGAGCGTGCTCAACCGCTGCGCCACCAGGGAGGCCCTGTTTGCTTGTTTTTATAGAAACCATCATAATGGATTGTAATGATATCTCATTGTGGATTTTAATTTGCATTTCCTTCCCTAATAATTGATGATATTGAGCATCATTTTATGTGGCTGTTGGCCATTTGTATATCATCTTTGGATATTTATTCAAGCCTTAGCAGATAAAAGACTTGCAAACATTTCCTACCATTTCATAGGTTTTCTTTTCACTGTGTTTATTGTCCTTCGATACATTAAAATTTTAGATTTTGATATACTCCAATTTTCAATTTTTTATCTTCATTCCATGTGCATTTTGTGTCTTATACAAAAAAAAACCTTCATGAAATACAGGGTCATGAAACTTTTCACCTGTTTTCTTCTACACCTACCTTCTCTTTTAGTCACCATTGATGATCATTGCCAAGAACAACTATTTCAGCAAAGGTGCTGATATTCCAATTTAAATTAAATAGACTTAAGCCAACAGAAGAGAGAATTTCAGAAACTGAAGATACAAATGTATACATGATCCAACAAAAGAAGAGAAATAACATTTAAGAAAAATGAAGAAATTCTACAAGAAATATCACATTCCATGAGAAGAAGCAACACAAGGATAATGTGTATTCCAGAAGGTGAAGAAAGAGAAGGGAGCAGGAACCCTATTCCAAGAAATAATAATGTCTTTTTTTTAAAAGATTTTATTTATTTATACAAGCACTGGGGTACAGGCCAGAGGTGCGGGAGGGTGAGAGAATTCACCAGAGACAGAGCAGGCAGAAGGACCAAAGTACACTGCTGAGGGGAGCAGCGGACCAGGCAGGAGAGGTCTGCCCCGTTATGTGGGCATCTCCCCGGCCGGCTGGGAATCCTGGCACTGCAGAGGCTGTGGACAGCTTCACAGAGCTCCGCTTAACCCAGGGAGGCTCTCCAAGAAATAATAATTTCTTTATTCAAATAAATTAAGTTGCCTGAGTCAAGGAAAACTGAGAGTGGACTGGAATAGTAAGATTCCAATGTCCCATGCAGAGAGAATCACCAGACTGCAGATTCTGTGCACAGATAAGGGAGCAGAGAGATGCAGAAGGCCTTCAGCTCTAGCTGGAAAGTCTCAGCTAATGAAGCTCAAGTTGATCAGCCTCTCCTTTCAAACAGACAGAATGGTAAAAGAGAAGGTGAAGTCCAAAACCAGTGTTTCTGGCCATCCTGACTTGAAGCAGGACATTGCTGGGACCTGATGGAAGGTTCCAGGCAGTCCCCCTTTGCTGGAATAAGTGCTCTGCCCTCCCATAGCTATGTTCTGAGGGAGGCTGGGCTGAGGAGGCTGAATCCAGCACACTTAGGTCAAAAGGCTTGAAGGTCATCTGATTTGAAGAGGCAAAATATTGCAACCAAATTCTCAGATTTTCCAGTCCTAGTGCAATAACTTGGCATGACCCAGATTAATTTCCTTAGCTACTTCTTTAAAAGCCTATATTAGGGGCCTCCCCTGGTGGCCCAGCGGTTGAGCGCTGGGTTGCGAGGCTGCCCGCAGCCTCTGCAGCGCCAGTTCGATCCCCAGTCACTGGCGAGGGTCCCACAAAAAAAAAAAAAAAAAAAAGCCTATATTAGGAGGAATTGGTGATTGGAAAATTCATTTGTTCATTCAATTTATTCAGATGGTAGGGCTAATGTGTGAATTTTAGTTACCATACTAACTAACTTTAGATAAACACAGTGTTTCAGATGGTTTTTATTTTCATTCCAGTGTTGCACACTGGTTTTTCTTTTCTTTTCTTTTCTTAAAGATTTCTTTTATTTTTATGCATACAAGAACTGGTGTACAGGCCAGAGGTGTGGGGGGTGGTGGTGAGAGGATTCATCAGACAGAGTAGGGAACAGAACAGGCAGATTGAAATACACTGATGAGGGGAGCGGGCGAGTCAGGAGAGGTCTGCTGTGCCATATGGGTTGCTCCCTAGCCGGGGATTGAACTCATGCTTGCGGTGGCTGTAGTTAGCTTCATAGGTTTCGTCTTAAACCCTTACACCACCAGGAGGTCCCCTGGTTTTTATTTTCATTCTAAGTTATTTACCTGCATTGCAGGAACCCTGGTACCAATCATGCCACCTACTAGCTGTATGACTGTGGTCGAGTCATTCAACTTCTGTGAGCTTTCATAGTACATCTGTGATGAAAATAAATAATACCTACTCCAGACTTGGTGAATGTATATGAAATTACGTATGTAAACTTATTAACTCTACATTACCAAAAGTTTATATTCTATTTTTTATCTTTAAAGTAATAAACTTTATCTGGCCTCCCTGGTGGCACAAAGAGTTAAGCACAGCACTATGAAGCTACCCACAGCCTCTGTAGCACCCACATGGCGCAGCAGACCTCTCCTGTCTCACCCGCTGCTCCCCTCAGCAGTGTATTTCAGTATATCTGCCTGTCCTGCACCCTACTCTGTCTCTGGTGAATCCTATCACCCTCTCACACCTCTGGCCTGTACCCCATTTTTTGTATGCATAAATAAATAAATCTTTTAAAAAGTAATAATAAATTTTATCAAATCATCACTAAATTCTCTCATTGCCCAGAATAAAATTCAACCTTCTGACCTTAGCCTACAAGCCTGTTGTTTGGACCTTCCCTAGTTCTCTGACCTCATTTCTTGCCTCTTCTCTCTTTCTTCTACAAATTCTCACCATAATGAACGTATTTCTGTCCATTAACATTCTAATACAATTTCCACTCCAGGGTCTTTGCACTTGCTTGCCCTCATTCCTGAAATAATTATCAGGTGACCTGATCCATCCCCCTACTCTGGCTTCAGCTCCAATATAATCTCATCAGACCAGACATCATATCTAAAGTTGTTTCTCACCTGCTGATAGTCTCCATCCCAGTAACCAACTTCATTTTCTTTATGAAATCATTACTCTCTTATTTATGTATGCTTTACTTATTTATTATCTCTGTCCCCTACCAAAAAGGACACAGAGTAAAACTTTGTCTTACTCCTTTCTGTATATCTCCTAGATATATGTGGTCATGTTTCCTGACCATAATGTGCAGGTAAGAAAGTGAAATTGAAAACATATTTCAAAGTTCACAGTATTTGCTTACAATTTGTTTTCTACCCAAACATCTCCACCCAGTCAATACATCCATGATAAGTTTGAATTTGTTTTCTGGCACCATGAGATACAGTCTACGACACTAATAATATTCCTTAACTTCAATTCAGACTGTCAAATGATGTTATTTGGTCTAAACCAAATGTCTGAATGATTATTCAAGGAAAATTGGCTTTGGTGACCTAACATGTGCTTGAAGCAGCTGAATGAAAGGATGCAGTCTTCAATTCAGAGTGACAACGTGGGTTTATGGAATAGCTTCTACTTCTGACCAAATGGTATTTAAATTTAAAAAAAGAAACTTTTAATGATCCAAAGGAATAAAGTTCTAATGGTGAAATAACAAGCATTCATTTAAATTTTTAAAACTATTTTACATACCTTTTTCTCCATAAAACAGTCTTCTTCTGCGTTTTTATAAGCTCTGTATGAAATAGTGGCCAGGCCTGTGGAGAGAGGTTCCCAGTGAGGAATATTTAGTGTGTGTGTGCGTGTGTGTGTGTGTGTGTGTGTGTGTGTGTGTAAGGGAAGTACATCACATTACCTTCTATGTCCAAATGGTCCTTTTTGATAAAATGCTTTTCCAAATAAATACATATATAAGCAGATGTCCTCAGACAGGTGAGGCTGCCCCTCAATGTAGCATGATTGCTATACCCACTGTCCATTTTGAGCCACAGGTTTTCAAAAGATGGATAAACCTTTCCTGGTTTATCCAGTCTAACTCCTCTTGGAATGTAAACTTGTGTCTCATTCCCTGTCTATGAACAATACTCCTGCCCGTGGTGAACTCCTGGGACTGTTAGTAAATACCCTCTGTCATCTCACCTCTTAACTAAGTAAAGGCTGCTGCTTTGACCTTTCTACCTAGCTGAGGGCTTATTTTCCAAACCTCTCTTCAGGCCCTTTCACTTGTAACCTTCTATTCATTTCTGCTGGGTCTGCTTTGTATCATGAGTGTCAGAGAAGTAGGAAGAAGATGAGTTATGAGGTGGTGGGAAGGAGGCATGTGAGAAAATAAACAGCTAAGGCCCCAAGAGTGATTATTCTGCTAGGTCAAATCCTAATTTTCTCCTGCTCCCCCAGGCTCTCACTGACGGCCCAGAGAATCCCCAGGTGCTTGGCAGGGACCTTTCTATAAAATGAAAACCTGACGCCATCAACAATCTGAAACCCAGGGTGGTGAGAGACCGTGGTGTTTTCCATCTGTGTGAAAACACCTCAGGGGCAACGTCCCAAGCTAAATATGGCTCCTTTCGTGAAGCATGTAAGAGAGTCGTCAGGGTTTCATAAATGTGGTGTGACGCAAATAGTCAACATGAACATTTTAATGAGAACCTGTGTCTTGACAGAGGCTGAAGTTGCTACATAGTCCTCCCACCCTCACTGGTCAATTAACAGGCAGAGCATATCCGGCAGTTTTACACTTGTAGGAGGGTGTGTGTGTGTGCCTAAAGTTTTAACAGCCTCAGAAAACTAGACTATTAGACTTTTAACTAATCTATGTTTCCTTCATCACAGAGTAATTTAAAAACCAGATCTTATTCGCTGTCCATCTTCCATTCCCTCCTCTTATTAGCCACTTTCTATAGAATTTAGCCCATAAGGTCCTGATTTTGGGGTGTAAATGCATTTCCTTTGTGCTCCAGCAAAATCCTAATCCCAGAAGTTCATTGGTATTTGCAGTTTTATTGTCTGTCACTTGTGCCCTGGGGCATGGTGGCCTTTTTTTCCCCTAAGGTAAAGTGAACAATGTTCTGTTTGCTGGTGTTTCTCTCTGAGTAGACATAGAGCAGGATGTCAGAAGAGACACACTGTGTCCATTGGGACTCCTCCATCATGAAGGTCTCCAGATCCCACAGAGCTGACCCTCACATCATGCCCAGTAACAATCTTTTTTTTTTTTTAAAGATTTATTTATTTATTTATTTATACAAGCACTGGGTACAGCCAGAAGCGTGGGAGGGTGAGAGAATTCACCAGAGCCAGAGCGGGGAGCAGAACAGGCAGACTGACGATACACTGCTGAGGGGAGGAGAGGGCGGCAGGAGAGGTCTGCGAGCCATGTGGAACCCTCGCCAGCGGCCGGGGATCGAACAGGTACTGCAGAGGCAGCGGGCAGCTTCACAACCCAGCACTCAACCGCTACGCCACCAGGGAGGCCCTCCAGTAACAATCTTGAAAATAAAACTAGACTTACTCTCAAATGGAAAAAACACAGCTTAATGTGGCAAAAATTGGAAATGAAGCCACAGCAATCATACCCAATCTGAGTTCAAACGTTTTTAATTGGGACACTGGTATTTGTGATTTGAGCTTTGGGAGAATCTCAATTACAAAGATTTAAATTAGTAGAAATTGGCAGGAAAAGGAAAACCCTTTTTCTGATGTTAATCTTTAAGAAAAGCAGGCCCTACCTTTTCCAACGACTTCAGAATAGGAATAACCTCTAAGGCTCTCCAAATATTTCCCCCACCAGCCTACTCTGCTATTTAGATTTCTCAGAACACCCTGTCATCTTTAGGACCTGCCAAGGACTTGGAAAAGAAAGACACCAACAGGAAGAAGGACTTTGGCCACAAAACAGAGCACCATTCCACCAAAATCTCATTTAGTTCTCTGTTTTGCCTGTTCTTTCCTTACTCTTCTGTACAATTTCCCTTTATCTTTAGTATTTCTAGGAAGTTGTAGGAAACCGTATGGCATTTCCAGTAATTCCATCCATCTTCACTGGCAATGTCATCTGTGCTACTTTAGTTTGCTAATAATGCCACAAATGAAAGTAGATTTTAGCAGTATCTGTTTGACAACAAGGAAATGCCAAAACCCTAGCCAGCCAGACTTTCTTACTGGAGATAACCTTGGTTATGACATATTCTATGATTTCCTAGAGTTTGTAGTATTGGATATATTGTAGTACTAACTTATAACAGCCCTGGAATGAAGCATCAGGCTCCACTTTAGTATTTTGTAAGTTCCAGAAAACTAAAGACCACAGCACATGGATTTGGTGCTTGGAAGCGTGACGTGGCACTTAGGTGCCAAACACATGCTAGTTGAAGATACTGTGCACAGGACAATGACTTAGATAATCTTTATTCACCTACTTCTTGATGGGTTAGTAAAAGGGTAGGGTGAAACTACTTTCATTTATTTGTGTCTACTGTTTCTACAATGCAATCTGCTAGGTGCTGAATGGGAACCAGGTGAAGTGGTCTGGTCTCTTCACTCAGAAATCCAGTACGGAGTCAGTGACAGGTGCTTCAGCATTATGGTGCCAGCAGGAAAAAGAATAAGTATAAGAAAGAAAAAAATCTAAATCAACAAACAACTATGAACCAGAGACACACTTGGGGGGGCGGGGAAATGAGGGATTGGGGTCAAAATCAGGGGGTTGCAATTGTATGGGGAACATAAAAATTTAAAAAAAAATTTTTGAGCATTTAATACATATCACATATTTCCCCTTTTATACATTGATTCTATATAAATCCCCCATTCTGTTCCCCTCCAGCCTCAGTTTACAGATCAGTACATCTTGAGGTCCAAGTCACCAATTGCTACAAGTCAGAACTGATACTTCATCCAAGATGTCTGAATCCAAGGTCATGTTTTTTTCACATCATGGTGGCTTTTTTTTTAAAGATTTATTTATGCATACAAGAACTGGGGTACAGGCCAGAGGTGTGGGGGTGAGAGGATTCAGGAGAGACAGAGTGGGAATCAGAACAGGTGGATTGACTGAAAAACACTACTGAGGGGAACAGCAGGCAGGAAGGAGAGGGTCTGCTGCCCCATGTGGGTGACCTCCCTGGCTGGGGATCAAACTTGTGCTGCAGTAACTGCAGATAGCTTAATAGTGTTGATAGTTAATAGCTTAACCCCTTGCACCACCAAGGAGGCCCCCATTGTGGTGATTTCTGAGGAGAGACAGAGAAAAAGATTTTTATAGCATTGGCACAGTTATATATTATTTATTTACATGTCCGATCTATTCATTATTTTGTGACCTTTTCCTCAGTATTTGGTTTTGACAATGTTACAGGGCTGTGGGGTCCTCAGTCCTCCAAGCATATCTGAGTACAGGATAGTCTTCCCCTGCACTGAGTCTTAAAAAATATTGCCTTCACTGGAAGTGCTGGATACCACCGTGCCCCTATGCTCACCAAGCATTCCTGGAGAATGTCAACCCACAAAGCTTTCCCCAACTCACTTTCTTTCTTTTCCCAAGCACACGTCTCTGGATTCCACATTGAACTTCCCACAGCTCATGAGAGCTGGGACCTGGATGAGGCCAGAGCCTAGGTGGAATGTTCTCCTCTTGGGTCTGTCTCCCAGGCTGTGTCACGCTCAATAGCTTCATTTTTTGCCTGCACTTTCTGCAGAGAGCCCTATGCCAGCCAGGGATTCCTGGTGCACTCACCACCCAGCCAAGCTCCTGCAGCTCCTGGGACATGGCCAGGTGCTCAGCAGGTGGGGTGTGGCGTGCTGCCTCATCCCTGGCCAGGTTTTCCTCTCATTCTCAGGTACCTACCTGGCCTGCACATCCCTCCACAACATCACAGCAGATTCTATCTCTCTGCCTGAACCGAGAGCTCCTTATAGGGCAAACTGTTTCTAATTTAGCTGAAAACTGTGGGTCCTGGCACAGGATTTGGCACCTCGTGGCATTCCACACGTATTTACTGAGCGAATAAACAAACATGGAGTGTTCGGTGAGGTAAGGGTGAGCCCTCCAAGGAGACATGCAGGCTGTTTGGATGCATGCCACTGAAACTTTGGAGAAAATTCAGACTAGGGATAAAACTTTGCAAACATAAATACTGAGAGAATATCTAAACAAGAAGGGAAAGTGGGTGAGAAAACAAAAGTTGCACATCCCTGGACAGAGCAGAGAGAGAAGTGTAGACCTAAGCATTTCTCAATTTTTGATTTAAAAGGGTATCAGTAGATTACACAGCACCAATGCAAAGAAATGCTTTACTTTCCAGCAAAATTTAGAACTTCATAATGCAATAAATATATTTTCTGGAGATCTAGAAATATAAACCAAATTTGAACCCCTAATTCTCAACACTGGGGAGAACTGAGTGGCCAAGACCACTGATATTTATGGAGGACCAATTCTGCTACACACTTCTTGTCATCTTATGTCATTATCCTAAGAATTCAGAAAGGTGGGACTTCCCCGGTGGCGCAGTGGTTGAGCACTGGGTTGCGAAGTTGCCCTCAGCCTCTGCAGCACCGGTTCGATCCCCGGCCACTGGTGAGGGTCCCACATGGCGCACAGACCTCTCCTGCCGCCCGCTGCTCCCCTCAGCAGTGTACTTCGGTCCTTCTGCCTGCTCTGCTCCCCACTCTGGCTCTGGTGAATTCTCTCACCCTCCCGTGCTTCTTACTGTACCCAGTGCTTGTATAAATAAATAAATAAATAAATAAAATCTTTAAAAAAAAAAGTATGACCTGCTCTTATTTAAAAAAAAAAAAAAAAGAATTCAGAAAAGTGGCTGGTTATCCTTATTTTAAAGACAAGGAAATTTAGCCTCAGAGAAATTAAACAATCAGCCAGCATCCCTCAAATGTGAGGTTTAGTGTGTCAGACTTCAGAGAGCTGGATCCAGCTGATTTAAAGCTTTAACTGAGACACTCACTCCCTGTGGTGTGAGATCAGCAGCCGTCCTCTCATCCCAGGGGAAATCCCAGCTAGTTTCAGTTCAGGTTATGCACAGTCCCTTGATGAGGTTACCTCCTCTGCTCCGAGTTCAAATGCATGACTTTCTTTTATTGTCACATCAATCTCAACTTGCCGGTCACTTTTCCAGCCCTAGCTGATGGCTCTGTCTACATCAGAGGAGGCACCTTCGTTGGCCTCCTGATCTCCATATATTTCGTGACATCCTCAGGAGTCTTGTTTTGCATATCTTGCTGCTTATCTTGTGCTCTTTAGTGAACAACTTGATTTTTTCTCCAATTCTCTTGCTTCTTAAGACTGAAGCTACCCCCCAAAAATCACTAATTTGAGGTCATATGAAAACCTACTAAAATAAACTTAATGCTTTTGATGAGTAATCCAAAATAAAAGGAGGGCTTAATTTTATGCCATAATAAGCGCTAACAGGCTGGCATGGGGCTAACAGATGATAATCATGCACACATGTGCGAGCCACTCTGCAGCATAGAGAGGGAAGAGGCCCTGTCCCAGTCCTGCTTGCAGCAAGATGGGGAGGAAGGAACTTCGGGCTCCTCCTGCTCCACTCTGCTCCTCTCTGGCTTGTAACTTTGTGGGGTTTTCTCTTCATTTTTAAGTGTTGTACTTTTTTCTTACATCATTAATTTTTGGACAATATATGATTTCTCCCCTCAGGTGTGGTCACGGTAGTTCTCCCACCACCAAAGCACCCGTGAACAATCACCATATTCCCTTGTGCTCTTCCCCACCCCTCCACACTCCACCCCTCCTTACCCTCTACCACTCCCCTCCTGGGTGCCTCATAGCAATGGTCAGCTTTCAAGGTTTATCTTTGACTCTTTCTTTGGCTTTTTAATATTCCACATATAAATGAGATCATCCAATATTAATATTTCTCCTTTTGGCTTCTTTCACTTAGCATCAGCCCTTTTAGATCCATCCATGTTGCTGCAAGTAGCATGAATCTATCTTTTGATCACTGAATAGTATTCTTTGTGCATATACACCACAGCTTTTTGATGTGGGCATTTTCTTTTTGTTTTGTTTTTGTGTTATTTGCATAGATTCTCAGAGGTAAATAGCTGGGTCATATGGGAAATCCATTTCTAGTATTTTGAGGAACCACCACACAGCTTTGTATGGTGATTGGACCAGTTTACATTCCCACCATGGCTTATAACTTTGGATCAGCTGGTAACTTCCAAGAATTATAAACTTCTAGGGCCTCAATGAAGTGATGGCTGTTTGCAGATGTTAATGAGTTTTCCTCTCCAGATCTATTCATTGCTGTTTTTAACTAATCCATCAAGCCTCTCTTTTATAAATGTATGTTCATATTTATTTATTTTTTTTAAGATTTATTTCTTTATGCATACAAGAACTGGGGTGCAGGCCAGAGGTGGGGGGGGTGAGAGAATTCACCAGAGACAGAGTGGGGAGCAGAATAGGGAGTCTGACCGAAATGCACTGCTGAGAGAAGCAGCGAGCAGGACAGGAGAGGTCTGCTGTGCCATGTGGGCAGCTCCCTGGCTGGGGATTAAAGCTGTGCTGCAGTGGCTGTGGACAGCTCCATAGTCTGCGTCTTAACCCCTTGCGTCACCAGGGAGGCCCATGTTCATATTTATTTTCATTATTGATGTATTGATCTATTTTCTACTACTCTATTTTTGTTTTCTGATTATTATGTCTCTTTCTCCATCTCTCTTCCTGCCTTTTATTTTTTATCCTCACTTTTTACCTCTATAGATTTGGAAATACAACAATCTATTTTAATTCTTTCATGGTTCTCAAACTTTGGTGTGTGCCAGACTCCTCTGGAAGACTTTCTAACACAGAATGGTGGCTTCTTCACCCAGAAAGCTTGATTTAGCAGGTCTGACATAGGACCTGAATATCTGCATTTCTGGTCAAGTCTTCAAGTGATCCAGAAGATCCTTACCAAGGGGCCACATTTTAAGAGTCACTATTTCAGAGTACAGATTTGTTAACTTTGGGAGGTTAAAAGATCTTCGATTTTCTGATGAAAACTGTTGATCCTTCCCTCCCAAAACCACATGAACCCAATAAAATTCTACATTCAGTCTGCAATTTATAGTACTTTCATCCCAATTCAAGCCATGTATTGTATATGAACCCCTATGGCCCTCCAGTTAAATAAATTCATTTTTATTTATTTATTATTGAGATATAATTGACATATAGCATTATATTAATTTCAGGTACACACATGACTTGATATTTGTATATATTTTAAAATGATCACTACAACCAGTCTATGTAACACCTGTCACGACCTCTACTTTAAAGGCTTGTTGCATGATTTGAGGGAAACTGGTTTATGGTGCAGGATTTAAGTCTTAGGATTCTACAACCATCTTTTCTATAACTTCAATTCTTTCTTTCATTGATTTAGGCAGCAAATATTTTCTGAGTACTTAGCACGTGGTAAACATTGTGTTAGGCAATGAGGATACAATCCCATCCTCCTCAAAAGGGACACATGCCAGGTAACAGAGGTAGGACCCACAGGCAGTGACCTCCCTTGACATAAATGACTTTCAGGGAGATGGACAAGTTTGTAAGGGAAGAGTCACAAAGGTTTCCACCCTCACCCATTCTGAGGGGTAATGCACCCCTTTTTGAGTAAAGGCCTACAGTCCAATTTACAAGTTGCGTGCTTATTTTAGCTCTCATTTTGCAATGTGTGTAACTGGCCTTCCCATGTGAAGTGCCTTCTATGTGTGAACTTAGTGCTTGAATCAAATAAATAAGGCACTAAAATAAAAAGTTTCTGGGAGATTGGTATTAAAACCGAAGATTTTTTTCTTTTCTTTTTAATTTAAGACCTTTATTAAAAGGTGCTTGCAGTTTATTAAATATATATATATCAAGTTATAAACTTTTATTACACATTTAAAGGTTCTGAAAATCTCAACATGACCAGGTATGAAACAATTGAAAAATCTTTAAAGGTGTATTGAGAAAAACCAGGCTTTCCACCCCGGCCTTTTTTTTTTTTTTTTTTTTTGGGGGGTGGGACCCTAGCCAGTGGCCAGGGAACGAACCGGCGCTGCAGAGGCTGCGGGCAGTCTCGCAGCCCAGTGTTCAACGACTGCACCACCAGGGGAGGCCCCCCCTTTTTTAAAAACACATTTGTTATTACCAGAAAGAGACATTTGTAGGTGAAAGTAATAAAATGCTATGCTGCACAGATAATGCAGAGAGTTCTGGTTATCTGGTCAACAGACAAAAAGCAAGCACTTAGGTCTTCAGCTCCAATCTTTTGTTCTTTTTTGCTGGAATTTCATATTCATCTCTTCTGTTGGATGCTGATAACAGTGTTAAGCTGACATTTTCTCAGCCCCACCCTACTCAGCCTCCCAGCAATAAATACTCAGCTACTGATCAGCTCTTTTGTCTCTTTGCCATCTTGTGGTTTAGGGTTTCTTGGGCGTCTGCATCAGTAATTGAAGTGGTGGCGGTACTGACTTTGAGGTGGCTGCTGGCCCTGGATCTCATTTCCTTGACTTTCCTTATCTTCTTCCTTGCCATCCTCTCTGGAATGTCTTTGGCAAGGAGGGTCCTGTGGAATCATGTTCTATAAGCCCAATACCTATTCTGTCTACCTTGCTCTCTGCCACCCTGGTTGTCACACCTTCCATCACTTTTCCCTGCAGAGGAGGGTCTCAGCATGGAGTAAGGTGGACTCCACTGCCTGCTGTCGGGCCTGGCCTTCAGGAGTGTTCTTTGATCTCTCATTCTCTTCCCCACTCTAACATTCTGATCATTATGCCGGTCATTGCATGGAGGACCTGGCCACATGGGCGGAGCCTCTAGTGGTCATGGCCAGCTGTGTAATGACTGCTGGCTCTGGACTCCACCAGGGCTGTCACATTTGCTGCCTCTGCACCCTTTCCTCCTTCAACAACATCAAACTGCACAGACTGTCCTTCCCCAACATGGTGAAGGTACTTCCTGGAATTGTCCTTATGGCAGTTTGATGTACACATGCTTTCCCTTGGTGTCATTCCTGACGAGGAAACCGTATCTGCTCCTTACTGTTCTCAAAACCTTCATCGCAATGACCTACTTGTCCCTGCTGCTGATCCCTGCAGTGCTGCCCACAGTGCCCAGTTTGGTGTTAGCAGCAGTGCTGGGGGCGGCTGCTGGGTCTCGGCTTCTCCGCTCATGGTTGTGTGATGGTTACTGGGGCAGCTGCTGCTCCTCCTGGGGTGTGATAGTAGCTGAAACGAAGATTTCAATTATAAACAACCCTAAATTAGGGCCAAAGGACACAGGGAGGGGTGAATGTGTTTTGGGGAGGGGTAAGTGTGTTTGGGGAAGGGTATAGGTATTCCAGGCAATGGGAACAGTAAGTCAGAAAGCCTAATGGTAAAGGCCAGGTTCAAGCATTTGGACTATTTTCCTTAAAAAAAGGGTATGAACCACTGAGGAAGAGGGGAGAGAAGAGACAGAGTACACATCGTGGGCAGGAGTGGCCAGTGCAGTTGGACAGGATGTGCACTCAGAAAGCTGAGGTTTAAGGTTCTGTAATTATGGTCTTGAAATTCTTAAGAATTTTATCATTGAATTTGTGCTCTGTAATTGAAGCTTAATAGGGCAATTGAGCATGTTAGGGACTTGGAGCCTCTGCTCATGTGTAGTACCCCCTCTTGACCTCCCAGAATGTGTTCTTGGCCACTTGTTCCCCATCTCCTGGAGTCCCAATTCTGCATGACTCCCCCTCCCCATCCCTTGCCCCATTATGGTTCCACTCAGGGAGATGAAGACAGAAGGCCCATGTTCTCTCATCACCCTTGATAGGGGCACCTGGCAGAAGCCTAGGTGCTCACATAAAGAAGGTTGTATACAGCCTTGTGATATATCAGAGGTCATCCCCTCCACAGGCTGGGGCACACTTGATGGGCAACCCAGACAGGACCTCCTGCTCATTCTTGATCCAGGTTCCAAGCATATTCCAGTGCAGATATTGCAACCCTTTGGGGGTCACCAACGGCTGCGGGTTGAAACACTGGAGCCTATGAGAAGAGGAGATTAACTTCCCACCCACAAGCTGAGGCCCTGCATGTCCTGGTTCTGGCAGGAGGTTTTAACTTTATTAAGAAGAAGCAGGCAACATGGTCAACAATATGAACCAGAGATGGGAGGGCAATGAGAAGAGAGCACTAGAAGGAACTAGAACACAGCCGCTGTAATGTAAGTGATCATTCTCCGAAGGAAGTGCCAGGGGGAGAGAGAGAGATGGAAGGAATTCATAGGCCTGCTTGAACACCAGAAGATTTGGAGGAAGGCATCAGATGACTCCAGACTCCTTGTGCAGCTAGGAAATAACGCAGTAGTTCACCATCACTAGGACAAAACATAAGCAGGGAAGGCGCCGTGCTGGGAAGGAGGGAATTCCATTTTGGACATGAGGATTTGAGTTGCCTATGCATGAGGAGATGAAGATGTCCACCTGCCATTTGGGTACATGACTCTCAGAAGTAAGGTTTGCATATAGAAGGCTAGAGTGAGGCATTGTCAGCAGTAGGGGATGCTGATGAATATGTAGAATGTCTTTTCCGCAGGAGGTTTGCTCCTTGTTGAATGTGCTCTTTAAAAACTGATATGCCTTCCCCCAGAAATGTTACTCTGCTGATCCTAGTTGAGTGTCTTATCCTGGTCAGTTCATCCATGGTGCTTTGCCATTGTGCTGCCAGTGGTGTGTAATCTGTATCAAAAACTTCCTGTTCTCAAGGGAAAGGATTTCACCTAACATTCCCAATAAAATCTAGTAAATAGGGATGTGAGTAATTTCATTGAGTTTTCTAAAGAAAGGGCCATGAATAAAGACTCTTTTATGAGTCATCTAGTTAGCTGTTAGACTAGAACCATCTGCAAGCAGTTTCCACAAAGGCAATCTGTGAGATGTGTCAAACATTTCCTCTTCTTCAGAACATGTGCTGGAGGGAGTTCACGGCCATGCTAGGCATGATGCTGAGGTTGCACATTTGCTCTGAGTTCATTGTAGCATCTTCATCTCTGGGCTCCCGTCTAACTGGGGTCCAGGGAAGTCTCAGCAAGGATTCTATGCAGAATTGGAGTCAGCTCCATGCAGATTGGAAGAAAGAAAATGGGAAGAGTGACACAAGGTTGAATATTGAGAAAAGCCACCAAAAAATCAAAAGTTATAAAACAAAAGAGGTGGCTGGGAACATCATTTCATTCTTTGACTTTTTCTTGACCCTCTAAATAGGCCCAGTTTATCTTCCTGCTTCCCACATCCCCCATCACCACTTCTACACACTTGTGTGACATATAGGTCTTGGTAAGTAAGATCCATTTCGGGGTTTCCCTGGTGGCACAAGGGGTTAAGCACTGCACCGTGCAGCTATCCTCAACCTCTGAAGCACGAGTTCTATCCCCAGCCAGGGAACTACCCATATGGTGCAGCAGACCTCTCCTATCTCGCCCACTGCTCCCCTCAGCAGTGTATTTCAATCAGTATGCCTATTCTGTTCCCCACTCTGTCTCTGGTGAATTCTCTCACCGTACCCCCCAACTCTGGCCTGTACCCCAGTTCTTGTATGCTTAAGTAAATAAATCTTTAAAAAAATCCATTTTGACATCCAAAAGAATAAGACCCATATCTGTAGCGAACTAAAACAAACTAATCATGTAATAGAACATAGATTAGCATCTAGCTATTGGATACACTATAGCTAGAAACATCAAAATGCTGAAGTTAGAAAGAGATAGGAGAGAGTGAGTCATTGTGAGCGAAACATTACTCAATATGGAAGAGGAATACAAGAATACACTAGCAAGGGGAAGAGCAAAAGTGATGGAAAGCTCAGAGTGTGGGGGAAGGAAAAGAATGAAGTCATGTGTCTCCCAAGGCTGTTGTCTATCCAGATGGGTGCAGTGCTGGCTTTGGGAGTAGGCAAACTACATTTTTCCAGAGCCTTGAACTCAGAAGAGTCTGCACTTGGTTTAATGCCCTGCGACACCTTCTTAAAATTTATAATAATATTTGAACAAGGGCCATTTCATGTAGCCAGTTCTAGGTTTGGGCATTGAAGATTGTCTGTACATGCCAGAGCAAACAGTGCTTGACTCAAGACGAACTGACACTGTCTCCCATATCCCCCCATCTGTCCAGTGAGCAAGGAAAGGGGACTTCCTCAGCTGTTACCTTTCAAGCAATTTCAAAGAGCCTAATATATACTCAATCAGCAAAACAGATGCTTGAGGATGCCTCTTAAATTTTATACAATATCAAGTGTCTTGCAGTAGTACATGACTACTATGCTGGTGGCAGAAGTCATCTTTAGGTGACAGATTTGAGTCATCTCATTTGAATGGACTAATTTTTTCTTAAATTCTCAGTAAGTACAACTTTTGTTGAAAAATCCCCCAAGGAAATGTTAACAAGTTTGCTTTTAAGTGTTTGGCTTTTTGTGGGGAGAGAGAGAGAGAGAGAGAGAGAGAGAGAGAGAGAGAGAGAGCAGTATAGGAATTAGAAGGGGCTCATCCAATTGAAAAATCATGGCTGGTTTTCAAACCATCAGTGAGGTCTTTGATCTCTTTTTGAGGGAGGCAGTGACCAGGCCTACATGAATCAGGGACAGGCCCCCAATGGCTGTTTGATCACATAGTTGAATTCTCTCAGTTTCACACTCAGCACATTTTTCTTGACCTTGGTGTGCTCCAGATAAGAGTAGCTAGATGATGCTTTCCCCACATCTCTTGGGACAATTCACTGTCAAGTAACTAGGTCATTTAGATAAATTCCAACCTCTCCAGTCTCCAGTTTTGTTACCTGCAACATGAAGGGCAGAGGATGTTCCATCTGACCTCTCTTCTGACTCCCAAAGCACACATCCTCATTTCCACTGTCACATATATTTAGCTCTGTTACAAATCAAAAGGTAGAACATGTACCTGGAACTGTGATTTTTGAAGACAATGTCAATACTTGGGAGATGTATTAAAGACAATAAAGACCCTGTCTTAAAACATAGATAAAATGGAACTCAAAACATGAAGGAATTTGACATGATGAAAGGTGAAAAGGAGAAGATGGAGAAAAGGACCAATGAGCCAGGAGGGGAAAACAGCGTGTGGCAGTTGGCCAGGAACCATACACAGAAAGAATCAAGTGAAATAAGTATTAAGCCTTGAGAACTGGAGGAGACCAGCATTGATGGATCCTGAAGTTTCCTATAATTCAATTTCTGTAGAATGACTCCAGTTGAAGAGAACTGAGAGATAATTCTTGGGTTTGACCTAGTGATCTGTTATTTGTGCTAGAAAACTCTGACTATGTAAGGGCACAAAGGAGAGAGGGTTTGACTGAACCAGGGAACAAAGCAAAAAGCACTTTCCTTCACTGGTACTGGGGAATCTGAGAGGAGGCTCTAGTTTGGCTTTTCCGTAAAGCAAGGGAGGACTTAGGATGGGGGTGAGAATCAATGGGAACTCAACTGCTAGGTGGAGGAGGCAGGCAGTTGTGATTGTAAAAAGATGACTATGTGTTAGCAAGTTAGCAAGTGTTAGCACAGCCAGAATCAGTGCTTTACAGGTCACGCCGGTGTCGGTGTCGGGACCCCAGTGAGAGCCAGCTCAAATTGGCTGCAGCACTGCTGGGTAACTGCTTCCTGAGAAAGTTCATGCTCCAAGCAATATAATCATACTATTATCCCCCTCCCTCCCCCGACACCCTTTCTCTCTCCCTCAAGTTCCTCCTTTATTAGCTTCATTGTCACACTCTGCAAAGGGCACTGTGGCAGCCTCAGGACACACTCCTCAATAGAGCAATGCCAAGAAAAAGTGCTTCTCTTCCCCATTGTTTCAGAAGAAGCTGTAGGGATGATGCTCAGTGGACCAAGTTGACTCTAGTGCAATCCCTGAGTCAATCGTGATGGCATGGAACGTTTATTAGCTTGAGTGATCATATGCTGCCCCGGAGCTGGGGGCAGGAGTGAGCAGGGATCAGATGAAATTGATCCCACTCATCCTCAAATGGAAGGAAGGTAGTAAATGTGATTTCCTAAAGTACAAGCAAGGAGCTGTTACCAGGAGGAGGAGCTGGGTGCTGGGCAAGCAGAAACAAGAGATGACCCAGTCTGTACTATAACCAACCTTACTTTTCTGTAGCAGACACCCAGAAGTTTTCTACCAAAACAAATGACATATTCACTGGCTAAATCCACATTATATCCATAATGGGATGATCATGATAAACTTCTTCAGCACACAGAAAATGTGGGCATCCTAGAGTGGGGGATGGTGAAAGAAATGAGAGAAAAAATTCAGGGGAAACTTCTGAGTCTATTTCAAAGCCATAAATCCTCGTAGAATGACTTGTGCACCAATGCTAAAAATCAGCTTCGGGGTGTGACACAATCTCTTTGTAGCAGCAATCCTCATTTTCCCCTGAGGCTCAAGATCCTAATCTTTATCATGGTCCAGCCTCATCTTGTGCCTGGTCTCCATCACTCAGTGTCAGTTACTCCAGTCCCCTTCAGTTCTTCTAACATACGTGCTGCCTCAGACCAGACTCTTCACACGTGCTATTCCTCTGCTTGAATTGCTTTGCTGCCTGTCCATCCTGCCTCCTTCATCTTTGCCTGGTTAGCACCTCCTCCCAATTTTCACCAAGTGGTCTCCTTAGCCACAGGTCTCAGTGTCACTGGTCTCTCCTAGGAACCAAACAGCACAGCTCTAATTGAACATTTGTTTCTGTGATTCTTGAATTCCATCTGTCTCTGCCACTAGATGCTAAGTTTTCTTTTCTTTTCACATTAAGTCACTAGCAAGTTTGTTGGGTTATGGAAGGAATTTAAATATTTATTGAATGAATAAGTGAATGAAGATATTTATAACTAGGGGAGGTATAATGGCCCCAAACACACTGGCTATGCACATTATTAAGCATTCAGTTTTAGGGTGATTTCAACATATTCATCTGCCAATCAGAAGAGATACTGGTGGCCCATCCTCTGTGCCAGTGAGTCTCAACCCTGAACCAAATGTGTGAAAGGGCTTTGAACCATCAATAGATAAGTATTTTTAGTGGTTGCAAAATCTCAGGCCATAAAACTAAGAAAGACAAAATTGTAATTTCTTTTTTTTAAACAGAAGTTAGGGCCTCCCCTGGTGGCACAGGGGGTTGAGCGCAATGCTATGACACTGTCCGCAGCCTCTGCAGCACCTGTTCGAAACTATGGCACGTCAGACCTCTCCTGTCTCGACCGTTGCTCCCCTCAGCAGTGTATTTCGTCAGCCTGCCTGTTCTGTTCCCTGCTCTGTCTCTGGTGAATCCTCTCACCCTCCCACGCATCGGGCCTGTACCCCGGTTCTTCTATAAATAAATAAATAAATCTTTAAAAAAAACAAAACAGAATTTAACTAGGTTTCTTGAATCCCTATACATTAGAGATAAAATAAGGGACCAGGAAAAAACTAATTATAATAAAGTAAAAATCAAAATCAACAAGCAATTATAAACCAGAGTGGGAATTGTATGGGGTCTATAACCAAAAATGCATACACTGTGCAAAAATGAAAAATTATATATATATATATATATATATATATATATATAAAAGCAATCCCTTTAGAGTAAACCCAGTTGGGATTTTCCAGATTGACTCAGTGTTTTCCCGCCCAGCCATTCACCTGGGGTAGATCTAAGTCACAGGGCACTAACTTGCCTCATCTTCAAGGAACCAGGTCCCTGGTAGTCATCATCTACCCATCATGGTATGTGCCAAAATGCTTCCTCTTCTCCCAGATCCCTGGCTGTTGGGATCCCCCAACATGGGGGTCCCCATGCTTAGCCTCCCCCCATCCCCCTGCAGGTTTATTGACTCTCAGTTCTCTCCTTGCATCTCTCTGGGAAAGAGGTGAGAGCTTTGGGTGCTGCACTGGAGGAGCCTTAATAGACTTGTCTCATCCCTCCCTATGTCAATTGGCCAGGCTGTCATTTTTACCTTATTACTGCTCTACCCCCACCCCCATGAGAAGCCTTGCCCCAATTCAGACTCCCCAGAGATGAAAGCGCAGCTCTTCTCTA